>NC_034427.1:12083789-12383789 GCF_002078875.1 Numida meleagris
AGCCGGCGGAAAGAAGACTTTCAGAGCGGCGTTGCTGGGAGGTGCGCGCGGAGCGGCTGCAGCTGCTGCCGGCGGGGAGAGCCGCGGGTGCGCGGTGGCCGGAGCGGGGCGCGGAGCGGCCGCGGGTGCGGACCATGGGCTGGCGGCTGCTGCCCGCCGTGCTCCTGGCCCTGGCGCTGGGCGGCCCCGCGGCGCGGGCGCAGAACGACACGGAGCCCATCGTCCTGGAGGGCAAGTGCCTGGTGGTGTGCGATTCCAACCCGACCACCGACACCAAGGGCTCGTCCTCCTCCCCTCTGGGCATCTCGGTGAGGGCGGCCAACTCGAAGGTCGCCTTCTCGGCCGTCAGGAGCACCAACCACGAGCCCTCCGAGATGAGCAACAAGACGCGCATCATCTACTTCGACCAGGTGAGCAGAGCCCCGCGGGGCCGCGCTGCACGCAACAGGTGCCTCCGCCGCACCCCACGGGTCCCCCGTTATTTCCCACCGGAGTTTGGGACGCGGCGGGAGGGGCACGGCACCGCACCGCACCGCACCGCACCGCACCGCACCGCGGCTCTCCCTTTGCCCCCCACCCCCGGAGACGGGGCAGCCCGCGGGGGCTTAGTGGGCGTGCGCAGCCTTCCAGAGGGGAAAGAGGAACGATTTACAGGGAAAAAACATTGAAGTTTTCTCTAGAAATCACAGCTTCGTAGCACAGCCTCTCTCGTCTCAATCACGTTAAGGCGCAGATACCAGTGCACGTTTCATGTACCAGCTGCTGCCCTAGGGCAGGTAACTGAGGCTGATGCTCGCTTTAATCCCTATCTCCCATCATAATGAACAGTAAATTATCATAACAGCTGGAGCTAGGCTTGCTGCACAGCTTTATGCTGACTGTGTGCATCACCCCAACTTTATGGGCATTCCTCGTGGCTTTCCAGGGCTGTGCCTGGCATAAAGGAGCCTGAAAATATCCGTTAAAACTAGAGTATAACTAAGTGGGAGGAAAGAAAAAAGTAGACACTAAAGGAGATATTCATCCTATGGATGATGCACTCATTTGATGCGTTCCCCTCCGTTCCTTGTCGCTGTTTAACCAGACCCAAATTATGATGAGTGCTTACATAAAGAAGGCAGCAAATGCTCCTGGCCAGATGGTGCTCGTCCTGCAGGTGCTCCCGGAGCTCGGTGTGACTGAGCTGTGAATGAACTGTAGAGTTCCCGTACGTTCTTGCTTCCAGCTTGGTACTGCCAGGAAGGAGGTGTTGGCTTGGCCGCTGCTTTTTATCCCGAAGCAGCGTGCCACTCCCAGCATCAGTGTTTTGATGTCATTTTGGGGGGATGATGAACAAAAATGCCTTTTCTTAATATCCTCTAAATGTCTATAGAATAAAGATTTACTCATGATGGTGTGAGATAGTAGCAAAGTAGGAAGGATTTCCCCCTCAGCTTATTTACTGTAAGGCTGTGCTGTAGATAGAACATCCATTTTATGTGTAATATTTCAACACGAGTTGATGGAACAATGAATAAAGAAGCATAGATGTAGATGGAATGTTTTCCTTGGGTGAATGGTTTCTACAGCTGATACTCTGTGTTTTGTGTAGTTCTGAATGCCTGTGCTAATTCCCATTTGTACTTTTTCTTGTAGATCCTAGTAAACGTGGGCAATTTTTTCACCTTGGAATCTGTCTTTGTATCACCAAGGAAAGGAATTTACAGTTTCAGTTTTCATGTGATTAAAGTCTACCAGAGCCAAACAATCCAGGTACGCCTATACGATCTTTTCATTAAACTGTTTATTCACAATAGAATCTAGACCGAACACAGGAGAACTTAGCACTCTTTCAAGGAGGACTAGCTTAGTTTCCAGCAACCTGTGGTGTACAGTTCCCAGCAGCAGAGTGAATACATTTAAATCAAGCAGCTGGAATGAGGCAGGATCCTCACCTGAGATATATTGTCATAGCTTTGCTGGGAGAACCAAGTATCTGGGCAAATATGAAGTCCGGGATAGAATGAACCGAGTAAAATATGTCTCTGAATTTCACTTGGTTGCCTAAATACTATTGAAAAGTTATATTTTGCTGCATGAGACAGTGTGGGGATACATAGCATTTTTGCCTGTTCTGGTAGCATCTCGTCACCTGGCTGCCAGGTCATGGTGCCAGATGGATGCTCGTGAACCCAGCCTGCCGCGGGCTAAGGCTGAGGTGGTTGGTTTGTTCTGCAACAACACCAGAATGTTATATCCCTATAGGGAACCTTTAGAGCAGTTTAAACTTGCTTCACCTTTCAATATATAACAGGTGTCTCATACACTGAAAAATAGTGATTTTACAGGCTTTTTTTTCCTGTAGCTTAATAGCAGCCAAACTACTTAATTAAATATATGGTATTCTAAGTTCCTGAACATTTCCTTGCTGAGCTAAAACCAAATAGCTTCAAGCCCATTCCTTAATCTTCACCCCAGGTCGTGCAATGTCTGTGACATACATTCTGGCTTTCTAGATGTAGAATAATGTCTTGTTTCCACTTATGAGACCACTGGATCCACGGAAGTATCTGATGCTTTTCCCCTGCCCTGTCTTGCCATTGAATATGGTTTTCCGTGTGACAGGGCTGAGACAAAGCTGATTTCTGCAGGAGTGATCTCTGTGCAGCCCTGGCTTTGGGCTGCCAGTACCGCTCCTCAGAAAGATGCGGATGGTGGAGAAGGCAGAGAAGCATACGGCCCCTCCCAGCCCTGGGGCAATTCACTCTCAGCTTATGACTTCAAGACTTTGTTTCATTCTGTTCGAAGATAAAAGTCTGAGATGAAATTTTGGTGTCACAAACTCCCATGTAATGAGCTTGTAAGCTATTTAATAAGTTCCAACTTGGTTCCTTTCACTCTCTTAAATACCAAGTGTTGAAATGGCCTGGAATGATTAGATGTCAGCCCTTGTTATTGGGTTCCTGCGCGTTGCCAGGAAAGACGTCAGGGCTTCGGTTCTGGAAGTCCAAGGCAGACTTTGGTGTTTCATGTGCCAAGTACTCAAACCTGGGAGCTGGGGCATTAATAGGGAACGTCACAGCCTGCCACATCACCTACATCTTTCATCAGTGAAGTTTTTCACAAGTGATGGGTGGGTTTGGTTGGCTCCGTTTTGGCACGGTTCACGTGAGACCATCAGAGGCAAAGCTGCGGTGTGCCTCCTGCTGTCACCAAACGAGCTGTGACGTGCCCTGCAGGGAAACCAGCCCAGTACAGAACAAAAAATGCCAAACCAAGCCGTGAGCAAACTCGTGGTGTCCTTCTGTGCATGTGGGATAGTGACAGGGAGGACTGAAAGCACTGCCATGGAGCAAACCAGCTTGAGTCCCAGCCACATGCAGCCTTAAACACCACTAACTCAGAGGATGGCTCCTGTGTAAATGATATCACTGTGCCCCTGAAACATCTGTTGGTGCCATTAAGTATCATTAAACTGAAATTGGTTCCCTGGGGACATCTGATTAAGTGGGTTTCCCAGATAAGTGAATCCCAAATCAGGGCCATATTCTGCTGCCCCAGCTCTTGCTGAGCAGTAATTTATTCTGCTGTGACTCCTGTTAGAACTGGTGGGAGCGTGTGCAAGGCCAGAATACTCCGTACAAACAGGCATTTCATAATTCACCCCTTTGTGGCTGCACTATAGATGCTTAAAAAGAAGAAGAAAACTAACAGTTTGCCTCTGGGGAAATGAAGGTGTGTGGAGCTGGCCCTGCCCGTCGTTATTTACCCAGAATCTGTGTGATGTATTTGGAGCAGGGGCTGTGCTGACTTCAGAAGTGTTCTGTGGAAGAACGGGTTCACTATCAAAACACTGTGTGGTTGCTCATAAAGCTGAAGGTCTGTTCTAGACTTTAAAATGCAGCCATTGATAGAAGGGATGTGTATTTTGCTCTCAGTGGAGTGTAAGCCCCCACTGTACTACAGTGCTTCTGAAATCTCATTAGGTGCCTGTAGTGCATCTCCAGGTGCCTATGGTCTCATGAAAATGTCTTCTTTGCTATATGTGTCTGAATGACCAGTGAAATGGCTGAAGTGAAGCAAAACTGAGCTCACAGGTCCATGTTACCACAGAGTGAGCACAGACAGGGCTGCCCAGCCAATAATTAACAGCACATGTAACCAGTATCTCGTTATAGCTTCACACTGAGCCCCAGCCATTGCACTCAGGGAGTGGCATCCCACTGATTGCATTCAGCTGCAGATCAAGGCCAGGAAACAAAAGGGTTTGTCCTCAACACACCTGTGGCACTGCAGTTAATATTCAGTGATTCTTGTTGACGTTTTCCTGTTAATTAGAGCTTCTCAGTGCTTTTTGTTGTGCAGGTTAATTTGATGCTCAATGGGAAGCCAGTCATCTCTGCTTTTGCCGGGGACAAGGACGTCACACGTGAAGCTGCCACTAATGGAGTCCTGCTCTATCTAGACAAGGAGGATAAGGTTTACCTGAAGCTGGAGAAAGGTAATCTGGTTGGTGGATGGCAGTATTCTACGTTTTCTGGCTTTCTGGTCTTTCCCCTGTAAAGTCAATTTTCCTGTGACGTTTGTCCAGTTGTGGAGTCGTCATTGCCTCTGTCACATGAAGATCGTTCTGTCATCGTGGGATTGATGTTCCCTTATTGGTTTTTCATGGGTGAATATGGATTTTCTTTATGGATTTTGGCCCCATCTGAACTATACAGAAGTTTCACAGAATTTTGTGTGTTTAAATACAATATATTTGGATTGAGACTAAAGCAGACGATAAATACCTATGCTTAATGTTACAGTCTAAAGCTGCCTGCAAGATTTATTCAGATTTCATTTACTGGACTTATGGATTCATAAGAGAAGTGGATTTTCTTTAATTTTGAAAGGACTGGCAACCAGGTCTATAATTTAGGAGAGTTCGAGTTCAGACTTCAATCAAGAGTTAGTGTGTTGCTGCCAAAGAACTGTGTATTGATATATTGGTCATACATGTTTCTGTCACTGGGACTTAGCTAACACGAGTTATACCATTGTCTTGAGAAAGGTAATTATTTATGATAAGTGACTGCCTTTTATTCTCCTCTGTGTGTAGTGTGTTGGATGGTTCACCCATATATCTATGCTCTGTCACCAGTCACGATCACATCTCGCCCGCAGGAAGCTAAGAGGGTATGGCTGGATTTTAGTGGGATGTGTGAGGTATTCCTCTTTTGCCAAAACAAGAGCAGTTGATAACTGTTAAGAAAAATACCCTTACCAGGGTTAGAGGCGATCATCCAGGTGCAATTTTCAGAACAGCTTTGCCCTTTAGGAAATCTCGCTCCTCAATTTCAATTAATGTGATTGATAATAACCGCTGATAATAACCTGAGGGATTCCTTCCTTAGACACAGATACTTTATTAGCTGGAGATGTATCCCCTTGTTTGTAATTATGCCTATTTTTCAAACCTTCTGTTGTGCTAAAGGTATCATCTGGCTTCGCCTTAACTCCACAACTGCATATAATTTTAGATCGAATGCTTAACGAGTATGGAATCCTAACAGCCGGTACCTCACTCGGTGCAATATCTTTTTGGCTTTTTGTACAGGTCATACGAACCTCATAAACTCATTAATTATATTGTTGTTACATAATAAAGATTAATGTATGTTAGCTGAATTTTTGACCTTTGGATTTTAGAAGTCGCTTCATGCTATTTTTTTATTGGATATAATTATTATATGCAAAGTATCAGCTTTTGGGATTCACAGAAAGTGCCCTGGGAGGCAGGCGAGCTGTCCTAGTTTGGTCTGGCGGAATCCTGGAGGTAATCAAAGTGATCTAGAAATAACCTATGCATTTTATTAGAAAGCAATTAGGCAGAAATCCTGGCTTTGAGGAAGTTAATGTTAAGAATCACATTGATTCCAAAGGATTTTGGATGAGACCTATGCTTTAGGTTTTGCCATCAGCATTAAACTCTGGTGCAGTTAAACTGAATATCAATTGAAAATGATTTTCATACGAGCTGCTAATGAAACCTCCCTTCCTCTTGCCCAAAAGTATCGGTGGACTTCAATGGATATTTGTGCCTTGCATGTCATGAAGGATATGGCTCTAAATTGAAACATACTGTACGCTTGAGAAACATTCTGGGTGTGAGAATATCCCAAAATTGGGGACCTTCTCCAAAATGCAAGCATTGGTGTGGATTGCTGTTTTAGCTCATTTGTTCAGTTGTTAGCAAAGTGTGGTGTATCCTATTGCTGTAACTGCTGTAAATGGTTACTTCATTGATATGAAGTCTACTCATGGCTGATGGTTGATTCTCCCAATAGAATTTAAGAGCATCACTGGCAAAGAATGGTGCCCAAATTCCGAATTTTTTTTTGGTTCCACCATGCAGTGTTTTGAATTTCAGAAGGTGAGATGGGTACGTTCCTATAGAATAAGTCAGATGAGGAGAAGGTTGTTTGGTAGAGAGGCTGTGTGGTTTCTCCACAGAGCACTGCAGCTTGGGTGGAAGTGGAAGGACATGGCAGGAAGGCAAATAATTTACTTCCCTAAAAACATTTATTAAAAATGTCCATTATGAGCAAACATACTGTATCACTGCTACGGCAAATAAACGTGTGTGTGTATGTATACATTAAAAAAAAACAACTGTGATTGCAGAACATAACATGCATGTTATGAAAAGTTTATTTCCCATAGGAGTTGATTTCAGAGGGGAACATCAGTACATCTGTATTTTGTAGAAAATCAGTGAAATCTGAAAGCTCTCTTGACCCATTGATACCTATGTAACGTAACTGAAGTGCTGCTCCTGCACAGATGGAAGAAGAATGGTATTAAAAGTGTTAGTGTGCTTTTTGGGAAGATCAAATGTATCCAGCTCCTTCAGTCTATAAACATACGATGTCTAAAAGCTGCCTTCAGTGTTCAGCAATAATGCTCAGCTCTTAATGGACTGCTGATTTCCCCTTGGCAAAACGTTTCCGATTGCTTCTGAGTCGTTAACTGTTATTTAAACTTGAACCAGAGTTTGGGAAGTTATTCAATGAGGAGATGCATTTTGATAGAAATGCCCTCAATTTTTCTCCTCTGCCTCTGAAATGGCAATTCCTGCCCGGTTTTGCTGCTTGGGGAGGGGAAGAAGCGCGGCGCAGTCTCTGGGAGCAGCAGGGTGGGATGCGCGTGGTCGCAGCTCCGGGTTCAAGGTCTCGGAAGGAGCAGCCGTGGCTGTCACTCAGCAGCCAGAGCTGCCTTGCAGAGCTGGAGCTCATTCCCATTCTCTGGTCCCACATTGCTGTGGTGTCAATAGGAGTTTTTCCCAGAAGAGGAGTTGGGAGGAGGTCACCTCGCGCAGAAGGAGCTGGGCTTGGGAACTGGCGGCTTTCCTCTCGATGTCTGCGTTCCTTTCGCCACTATCTTCCTGTGTCTGTGCTGCAGCACCAGCTCTGCGCCTGGAGCAGAAAAGCATGAACACATGTGAAAAGTTTCTGGCTGAGTGCGCTGCATATATTCTTATTATCTCCTTAGAAGGAGATCTCTATTTTCACCTTTTTCTCTGTATTTCATTCATTCATGTTTGATTATGAAACTGAGGGAGGAAAAAAATGGGCCCAGCACCATCCCTGGGCTCAGACTGCCCCATGCTGCTGCTTTCCCCCTTCGTTCTGCTGAGCTGCTCTTTTTTCTGATGTAAGGCAATGGTAGACAGGTTGTTTTGGAATGAAGAGTGTACTGCTGTATCTCCTCTTCCTTATTATTTAGATCTCTGTTACTGCCTTCATCTTCCTAGAAAAACTAGACAGTTTTTAATGCCCTGAAACTCAACATTAGCTATCAGCTCTTTTTATTTTTTTTTAGCTTTTGTTTTTGCAAGCCCCTGGAAGGACAGGTCTGTGGTATCTGAGGTACTTCTATGAGCAGAATTCAGGATAGAGAAGATAAATGCAAGAAGCAGTGTGTCGTGATCACAAGAAGGAAGCTGAACCATTAATAGGAAATATGGGCTGAGGCAGAGAAGCAGATGTATTTTCTCCTTCTTTTATAAGAGTTTCTGAGTCAGTAATATGCTTTACCTTAGCAATTCATTACAGCTGCCCGTCATATTGTAAGAACTCTTTATAATATTAAAACTCTTTGTCTTCTAAAGGCAGCGTTAACCAGATGACACAATGTGCGTAAATGAAGATCCCCAGTGACAGAATGCAGTGGTTGGTACGTGCCACAACATCGTATTTTTTGTGCTATTGTTGTCCAGATGGAAATGGCTCCGTTGAGGAAAGACACTGTCTTAGATGCTGAGCTGAAGTTATTTATCCGTTGCTGTTTAGCAAAGGGGAGGAAAACCTTTCCTACCCAAGAGCACTAAGGGGAATGTGTGCCAAGAACAACAATAAAATCAGTCACCGTTATATAAATGATGATGAGGATAATGGAAATGTGGCTCGAACAGTCTGGCTAGAGAAAGCTGTGATCTAAGGCGTCTGGTGGAAGCAGTCACTGTTTTAATCTTCACAGTTTTGAGGCCCTCGATGCAAGTTCTGAGCAGTTTTATGGCAGCTGGGCATGCTCCTAAGCCCTCTTTAAGTTTTACTCTGCTTAAACATCTTTTTTTTTTTTTAATTCCTTTTTTTTGCAAGTGAAGCTCTACTTACAGTGAATATATTCTCAAACAAAGGCAATCTTTACTAACGTTGTCTGATAGTAAAGTTAAGAAAGTGGTTTTCTGAGTAAATAGCAAGACTAAATTTCTTAATTTGAGGGCATGCAATTATGCAGCAAAGCAAACTAAAATCAAGGCACATCTGTGCTCCACAGATTTATAGCTAAAAAGGCAGAAGATAACCTCATGTACACGTTTAAAGAAACTGCACTGCTCATTTCTTTGGGAGAAATAGACTCTGGTTCATTTCCAGAAAGCAAAACTGTGATCCAAATAATGAAAGGACCTGAAGAATGATTACGTAAAACATGAGAATATTGAGGTGGTCGGTGCTGTAGAAGAGAGCAGAGTTCTACAGTGCCATCGTGCATTTTGGTTTTTGTGGCCCGCTTAATTGGATTCCTGCAAAAAGAACAAATGTTTCTGGAGAAGATAGCTCCGAGACCATCTGTCTTAGCTGTCTTGAATTCAGCACAGGTTAAGTCAGATAGTCTAGGTTTAGTCTATTGTAAGCAGTGACTCACTGGGCGTGATTCAGCCGTCATGTACATTTTGTACAGGAATTATTTAACTGCATGAGTATGGAAGATAACTTTTCTTCAGGTCTCTCAGGTGGCTGAGGGCACATAACTTTGATTGAATGAGAATGTTAGAAACTGAGAAAAAGCTGAGTTTAAATTTCTGGCTTGCAGACTGTAATCCAAGCCACCAGTTTTATATAAGTAAGTTGTATTGAATTTTATGCACATACGTTCAGTGGAAAAAGCTGTGAGGTTTTTGTACCTGTCAATATCAGTCTTTGGCTAAGACATAGAATTGGCTTGAGTGGGGTTTCCAGTAAAGGTGGCACGCAAGATAACATTTGTGAGCGTTTCTAAGCTCTGATGATTTGTCAGAGTCACCATTATGTGAGAATTTTGCTGAGCATGTACTCGAAGTCTTTCAAGGTGAGAGACTTGTTCAGTACAGCTGGACAAAACGTAGCAAGCGCCTTTCGTGGAGGAAAAAAAAAAATAAGATGGTTCACAATTTTGTTTTCCTTTAGATATCTGCAAACTTGAAAAAGTAGCAAGCAAAAAGCCTTTGCAGAAACATCCCTGCCTGTTGGAACGTCGTGATATTGCATCAGCTTAGAGCCATCCAACTGATGTTTTGCTTTCCCAGTTCGTGTCTTCTAGATCTCAGTGTTATCCTGAAAGGCACTTGGTTATTTGGTGGCAGGTAACAAGGGGAACGTCTTCAGAGCAGCAGCACCTGTCCAGATCAGCACAGCTCTCGCTCCAGCATGCAATGAGACAGGTGCAGGAGGGCCCAGTGTTCCCCTTGCCTGCTGGGGCACGTGTGTTTCCGGAGGTTTGCACTGAAGGTGAGAAATTTGCCTGCCTTGCCCCGTTATGTGTGGCTGTCAATAGAAATGTCCTCAACTCGTACATTCCCAGTGGCAATGGAAGCATACTGTAAATGAATGAGTACCCATTGAGGTGTTGTGCAACTTCAGGAGCAAGGCAGGGCTGCCTGTGACCTCTGTAAGCTTAGTCTTTTTGCCTGTGCTGTAAATCCAAATGTAAGGTGTTCAAAAGACATTATTAGATTTTTTTTTTCTTTTTTCCTTCTGGAAACCTCAGCTAAGGAATTTGGTTTTCAGGATGCCCCTTAGGATCCCCACGAAGTAATAAGTCAGCATCATTTTCTAGCTGCAGTTGATAATGTTTATTGCTAATTCTTTAAACTCTTCTTTAAAAGAAAACAAGTCTGCAACCTGCATTGCACCCACAGGAATAATCTTTATTTTCCTCAGTTTGGTAATTCAATTGTGACTTGTAAACTTGTGCAGCTGTAGCAAAAAAAGTATACAGTCAACTCCAATCTATCCTGAGGAAAGTAAAAAGTGCTTACCACTACCGGTGCAGTAAATCCTGGCTGCTTTATTAAATAAATGTAGAATAACACTCAGAAGCCTTGAGGAAGAAGAGGTTTAGAACATCTGAACAATTTAGCACATTTTAAAGCTGAATAAAGACTGATTTAATTTTAGGGCGAGATTTAAACTGATGGCATACCAAATCCAACTTAAATTAACTTGAAGTGTAGGCATTATTTATGTCTGCTGAATCGTGAAGAGCGAGCCAGTCTACCGGATGAATTCTCGAGTATCATAATCTTTTCAGTACTGCAAAAGTAAAGACTCTAAGAAAGATCCCTTGACTACTTAGAATTGTAAGTCAGATCTTAAACACTCCTCTTTATGCACTCATTACATGTGTAAGCAGGCCAGGATCCAGCGGACAGTTGAGCACAAATATAACGTTGAAAGCTGAAGTCATTTCACTGAGTTCAATCTACCTGCTTAATTCTTTGTTGCATCAAGGGAAGAGACTTTGCAGGGATAGGCAATAGTTTAAAAAGCAATGTGACTTGCAAGAAACTAACCAACCGTCTGTTGCTGTGCTAGGCTAAGGATGTTGCTCAAAGAAGAGATCTCAAAACCATCTCACAGTGCAGATGTCCTTGTTGCAGCTGTAGAGAAGGAGAAGCTGAGTCATGGCCAGTTTGCTTGGCTTCTCCCCAGTCACACAGCTGTCTTTATCAGAAAGGGCCATAGAAGTCAGGCTCCTGGTATCTGTTCCCCAGCTTTAAGCATCCCTTTAGAGCTAGTATTTGTAACTGCTCTAAGCAGTGACCGTCACTGTGGTCTGTCATATAGATTGGTGCAAGGGCCATCTCCAAGCATTCCATGCATTTTATTCCTGCAGATAGGCAGGAGGCTGTTGCCAGTGTAAAAGTACTGGCATGGAGTGGGTACTCCTTTAAAGAAGGATGGTTTCTCAGAATTCATACCGGCATTGGGAATGCACGGACTTCCTTTGGCATCCTGCCTGACATTGTCTACACAGATTGACGAGAATGGTTGGCATTTATCTTTGAAATGGTTGAACTGGATGGTTTGGGTATGTATGCATCATGGATTCTAGATGCTTATTCTTTAATAGCAGGTAAAATGTTCCAGTTTAGACTTAGAAATATAAGTCTGGGTGAAGCTGTAATACTGGAGAATATGTCTATGCTGCTAGGAACTCTTTTGTAAGCAAGGTTAATTTTTGTGGCAATGTGCAGCCAGGTCACTGGTCTTGAATGTCTCTCTGTGGTTAAAACAGAGTTGAAACAGTGCTTTAGAGACAGTCATGAATGGCTTTCAGTATTGCTCATATTATTGCATTTAATTAGCTTGTAAAATGAGTTTTCTATGGGAAGAGGCTGTCTGACCTTGTTAGTTAAATTAATACAAAGCTCGAAGTTTTGTCATTAAGCTGAGCTGGTTAAATCCAAAATTGTGTGGTGTCCACTGAATGTAAGTGAAGGGGGGAAGGGCAGAAGCATTGCCCTGTGACCACTGGTGTGCACTGCAAGGAAGATGTTTAAGGAGCTGCTTCTGGGAATTTAAACCTGAATGAAACAGGTTTAAATTATTATAATTTATGGTCAATGTATAATTGATTACTCCATGACCATAAGAGTTGTAACACAAGGATGCTTGCTCTTTAAATGGTGAATAATTTATTCAAAGGCAATCCAAAATGTCCTACACCAACAATATATTTTTCTTCTTTTTAAAGATGTAGAACTTGGAATTGGTCACAGAGAATGTGAAAACCAGATAGCACAGGGACACATCTTTGCTCCTAGCTGCTATTCCACAAAAATATCACAGAACTCAACAGCATGGTTTAGCAATAGTTTAACAGCTCTGTGCTCATTACTCTGGTTCTGTAGGCCACAGAAATGCCTGTAAGCCACATAAATACATTAATGCACTAAGTCAGGGTCAGAGCTCAAAGTGCTTAAACCTGGTGCAATGCTCCACCTCAGCCCAAGGGAGCGTGCAGGCAGGGGCTGGTGGCACGGAGGGGCAGGTCCAGCTGTGCCAGGGGGAGATGATTGGATTGGCCTCGGTTACTTGATTCAAATCGAGCCTTGGGGGATCTGGGGCTATGAAAGGAGCACAACCGACTGCTGAGTCCAACATGGGAGATCAAGAGAGTTAGTATGAAAGAGGTGACAGGAGCATCCATGAGTACTTTCTCTATAGTATGACCTCAAGCCCTCAAAAATAGGAAGACTTGTTCTTTATTGCAGTGGCCTGGCTGGAGCTGATCACCTCCACAAATGATACATGTGTCCAACAGATCCTTAAAGTCAAGTCTGCTGCTCTGATATGGGAAATTCCCTCCAGAAAGTGGAAAGTATTGCAGAGGGAGGTGTGAAGAGAGTTCTAGGTTGCAATCTTGCATTTCAGATTTCTACGCATGGGGAAACTGAATTCAAAGCACAGAATCCTAATTGACCCTTGTGGTTTTAGTAAAACCTGCATCAAAACCTGACATGGACGTACTACTACTACAGAAGTTGTGGGAGAAAATCATGCATATTTCATACTGGGACTTCAGCTTGATTCATTCTCATTCCAGTTTCTGCAAATTTACAACTTGGCCAAGCTCTCGGGTGAGCTGGGTGGTTTGCCTTGAAGTCTGTGAGATTTGTCAGCAGTTTGAGGCACTGCTATGGATGCCTGTTTACACCATCTTATGTGAACCAGCATGTTAAAGCTGTGGGTAGGGTTATGATAAGCTTACATCGGTGTACGTGAATTTCAGAGGAATGTCAGGGAAGTTTATCCATCTCATAAGTAAGGCACTTTTCTCCTGAGCAAATGTATTCAACAGCTCTAGTGCACTCTAATTTGTATATTTTTTGTCTTTGGTTGATTCTCTTTTTGTCTATGATAGCCATTCAACCCTTCTAACTACAAACCATTTGCAAATCCAGGGGCTGATTCAGAAGCCTTGATGATCTGTCAGCTGGGCCACTTGGCTTGTTTCTGCTTTCCATTTGACATGGCTAAAATCTTCTTACCTGCTTTCACGAGTCTGTGGCTAAAGCCTTTCATTTACTGGGTCTGCAGTTTCTCAGGAAGGGAGTGAGGTGCTTTCTTTTGAATTTGGATTTGAAACCTGTATGGACTCAGCCAGCTCCTAACCTGGAGCAGAACTGTGTTTTCTTTCCCCAGTCCCAGATTTGAAGGCACTTCAGCATCATATATAGGATCTTTTCTGAATGAGAAGGACTGCAGAGCCTATCCAACAGAAGTTCCATTAAAAGGCTTGAAAACAAGGAGGCAGGGAACTCGATCTGCTATTTTGTGTAGGAGGACTGGCACCTTCTGTCATTACATGGTGCTAACAAAGGAAGTGTCTGCCTCATCCCTTCTGGATGCTTCAGGCGTTCAGTATGTGTCCAGAGCTTAGCAAAGCTTCCTTTCAAGGAGCTCAGTTGTTAATTCTTTGTTCTCCAGGATAAAGAAAGTACAGTAAAAAAAATTAGTCCTGATGGTTTACAAAGGCCTACAGGGCCACTGAGGAGCTCAGCATCCCCACTGCATGCTGCAGCAGCTGGCAAAGCAGACACGGGCTCATGGTGCATGCAGCTCTCTCACAGGGTGTGATTTCACCCCTCTAGGATGCAGAGCAGTTTGCTAACACGTGCAGTCCCATGTGAAAACCCCACAGAACCCCATAGGATCTCTTTGCGCAGCAGTGGTGCAAAATGGGCCAGAACTGAGTCCATCCATGCAGCTGCCTCAGAACATTTAATTGCTTTACAGGGGAAAAGCAAATTGTGTTGAGGGCTTTGCCATAATTTCTTTGCAAAGTTCAAAACCCTAGCTTAGCTTTTTTTATTATTATTATTTTTAAGAGTATTTACTATCTTTTTAAATTTCAAGTTAATAGCTTTTCTGACAAATATGAAAGAAATGTATTCATGATGTTAGCGGCTCTTACAATACCTCAGTCTGGGGATGTGTCAGCACTTTTAGCCAAGTGTTGGCTTTTGTTGTATTTTTTCCTTATTCCACTTCTAATGAATATGTGAAGAATATAATGAAAATATAATCCTGATGTTTAATGACGACATTCATGTGGTAGAGTTGATGCCCAGCAAAGATGTCAAGGCCTGTGCATTCTACTGGAAGCCCCTACTTTTAAGCAATGCAATTAATTGTATTTGAACATCCTGGAAGGTTATTGCTTTGGATAAAGCTTTCAGTACAGCTTCTTTACTATGATTTCTCAAAGAAAAAACAGTGTAAAATGAAGTATCTCTGACAGCCAGGCTGTTGTTTTTTTAATGAAGTCTGTTACTTCAAAAAAGAACCTCCTTAAACAGATTTACTAGAAACCACTTTGCACACAAAATTTTGTTTTATGTCAGGCTATGTAATAATTCACTTCATTCCGTGCCTTTAAATATTCCATTGTACATTTACATTGGTGATCTCGGCGCCAGTTTAATTGTCTAATGCCAGCTACTGTGAGTCTGATAAAACCATTACAAGAGAAATTCAATGCTCGGGTGGAATGGTGCTGCTAACATTGAAAAAACAGCCCGTCAGGTCTGCCAGCAGCAGCACTGTTGAGTTTCCCTCCTGTATAAGGGGTGTTGGTGTAAGTGCTGCGGGATGGGGCCGTAGGCACAGCATGGGGCAGGGGGATGGAGCCTGAGGGCTGTGCCTGCGAGAACTGCACTGTGCTGGAGGTTGGGTTGTGCTAGGGGTTGTCACCTCCACGTGAGTACTGCTCCGTGCATCTTCTGGAAAAGGAGCAAAAGCCATTCAAATGTTCCACTTAAATACAGGCCCCCAGCAAAGTGCTGGCTATGGAGAGATGCGTGCATGAGAAACAAGCAGGGATGTAAGAAGCTTTTCCAAATCAGCGTCATATGTTTCCTTGATGGAATGTGCAATTCTCTGCTTCTTATATTGTGCCTTGTAGTTGTTGTGCCTAGTTACGAGAAATTCAAACTGATTTTTAAATCAAACTGATAAGAAGAAATAACGTGCTTTTCCAACAGCTAGATTTAGTAAGGGTGTCCTATGGAATAGCTTTTATTGTGTTTAATCAATGATATTGATTTCCCTTTAAATCTAAAGATTGCACAGTCCAACAGCGGATGAAAGAACAGTATTTGAAAGATGAAGTGACGGCGTGGTTTGTTGAGCTGCTTCTCAGTAAATCACTCCTTGTTTAACAGTTTTGTCGGGCATGAATCTTCACGAATCAGTGGCTTTTGGTACTTAGTGATGAAAGTCTTATAATATGTTGAAGCAAAGCTCTTAGCACTTCTCAAGGCCCCAGTATGCATCCTAGATTATTTTTTTTCTAATTAACTTTAGTTAGCTAATTAAAAGCTATGATAGGGAATTCCTGGGCTGCTTTTGATTTGCTTCTCCTTGAATATAAGAAATGTCAGACAGAGGAGACCGTGTACCCCGGGTAACTCATTTCCCTACGTAAGAAATTGAAAGGAGCGAAGTATTTAATTGAAATGATCAGGCTGGGATCCAGCTGAAAGATAAAGGTTATTCCATTCTGGACTGAGACTTCTGAGAAACCTTTAATGGAAAATGTCAGAATGGATTTTTAGCACCGGAGAGAACTGCAGGAAGCAGAAAGAGGAGCATTTGAGCATCTGCAGCAAGGAAGGCTGGGGCTGGATCTTTTTGTCCTTCTTGTGAAGAAAGGCTGACGTCTTTTCAGGAGAGCTGGTTTCGGTGTCTGCTTTTGGTGGTTTCTGTGTGCTGCTTTAAGCTCGGCTCAGAAAATCCAGAAGGTTGGTGAGCCTTAAAGTCGTTCCTATTTATTAAATGCCATCACTGCTTTTGTGCACCCTTTAGATCTAATGGAAGAGACGTGTGAGCTTGCTACAAGGTGTGAAACGCAGCTATTTGTCGTATCCAAAAATATACTGAATGCTTTCGGAGCTACTCTACGTAGAGTAAGAAAATGAAGGAATAGGGAACAAAGAGACCCCCTGCTCGAATCTCTGGAGTGAAGTCTGCTCCTGCATGAAGGGCTGAGTTCACTGGGGAGGCAGAGACTCTAAGTCCTTCCTCTGGTGCTATGTAAAGGGGTGAAATTAACGATGAGGGAATTAGGAGGAAACTGTAGCAAGAATTGAACTAGGAAATAGGAAATTACACTGTTAAATGTCATGAGCAATTAAACTCCAGATGATACATCTAAACTAAAAAAAAAATCCAAAACAAAACAAAAGAACCAAAATATCTGTTTCTGACGGAGTAAGATGTTAATGAATTATTACAGCAACATGACTTTCTCAATATCTTTGCAGGAGGTAAGACAGGACAAGCACAAAGGCTGGTCGGATTGTGACTGTCCTTTCCTCTAGAGGTATTTGGGTTTGTTCAGTGCTGTCCTCTATAGAGCTGAGCTGATTCTACGCCCCTGAGAGTCCCTAAAACAAGGTGTCAGTAAAGCAAATTAGAAATGCTAGCTCTCCATGCACTTTGCTTTGAGGACGTCTCCAAGAGGTGGACAGTGAGCAAGGGCTGACTTCGCATCTTCATAGCAGAACAGCTGCTGTCATATAATGCACCCTCATGACAGCAGTCAGAGATGGAATGGCAGATCCATATTAGCACAGTTGAGCATGTCTCCTTTCACATTTAATGTTTTTCATGAAGCTACACTGATTTATTCTACCTGGAGACCTGGACCGTATGCTGTAGGACAGGCTTGAGAAGGAGACTGAGATGCTGTAGTGCTGGGGTTTCTCAGTTCATGCTTATGCCTTTGTGTCCTGGGACCCTCAAAATCATCTTTCTAACATCATCAAACCCTATGAATATTGCCTCCATAGCATAACACATTTGATATCCTCTAATTCAATAACAGTCAACTGGCATACTTTTGACATCTGAATTACACAAAGGAAGGAAAACCATTATAAACGGAATATGGTGACATCCCAGTTCTCTGCATGATGTCCTACTGCTGCTTGTGTGCCACTGAAGCCAAGGAGAAAGAAAGGACACACAAATGCCTTGAAGGCTTTTTGATAGCCATAGTGCTTGAATATGAGCAAATTCTTATTTTTGTTGTTTGGTGCCACAATTAGTGAAAATCAAAGTGTCTGCAGCTGCATTTAATACTGTAAATTATTAAGTAATTAACCCTAATGCACCCTCTTCAGAATCTCTAGCTTTCAAAAGTAGCTGAGAGCATCTTTCAAATGCAGCAATACTATGACTGCATCACTGTCTAATTACAAATAAAACAAGCCTCTATTGCAATGTGAGGGATTTACATGGTGCTAATGGAGAGTGGAGGAGAAAGAGGGAGAAAGAAAGACAGAGGGAATGAAATCATCTTTCATCAGAGCAGAAAGACAAAGATTCATCTCACAAGGATGCAAATAAAAGAACACCCAGACCAAGGACGCTTTGCTTGCACACTGATTTGTTTTATTATGTTTATTACCTTCCACAAGGGATTGCATTTGTTCTCTTTCACAAGCAGAAGTGTTTTATGTTTAATAAAACAGGGATAATAAATAATTAAACCAGCCTATCTATAAATAAAACTGAGATTTTTGAAATCCCTATTAGCTGAACACATTTCTGGGGTTATGGCAGACGTTAGCCCTAGCACTGCAGGGACTACAAGCCTGAAGCTGGTACTCCCACCCGTCTGCTCACAGCACAGCAATGTGACTCAGCTGGGCACAGGATCCAGCCACCTCAAAGATAGTACAAAGGAATGGGGACTGCTTAGAGTGCTCCATGTAAGAGTGCTGATGAGAGGGGAAAAAAAACAAAGGACACACATCTAGTAACATATTGCTGGCCATATGGCTGCTTCAGGTGAGCAAATATGGATCAGTCTCGTATTGTTTGAAAGGGGAGAGGAGGGAGGAACAGGTCCCATGCCACAGATGAGATCTATCATTGAATGGCAGCATTAAAAATATACTACGAGATTTCCACATATATGGAAAGGGCAGTTTGTCCCTTCCTAGGCATGAACAGCACTTGTTGGCATCAGTGTCATGGGTTTGGTTTCCCTTGAGCACAGCACAAAGTATGAGGCTCATTTGTGCTGAGTAAAAGTGGTGACACTTACTGGAGGGATCCAGATAAGCCAGGAGGAGCAGGGCACGCTGCTGGCAATGCTGGGCTGTACCAGCTCTCCACAACCAAGCAAGAACTGCAGGCTCCTTAAAACAGGGGAGCTGTACCTGCAGTCCCCCCACCATGAGGACAAGTATAAATGCAAGTGTCAGCAGCAGAGTACAGGGCTGTGAGAAAATGGCAGGAAACAAGGCTTCTGCAGCAGACTGTCTCCTGTGCTGGAGCCTTCTATCTTGGCATATACTATGACGGCAAATATCACATTTTCTACACTTACAAAATGCACTAAATAACATCATTTATAAAACGGTCAGCACTAAGAAAACAGGCTTAGGAGTAAAACTCATCGTGGATCCAGACCTGACAGCTCTATGCACAGATGCTGCTGCAGAGGCTGTGCACTGCAGGGAGAGGAACGCAGGCGGGTGCCTAAGAACCAAACAGCAGGGCAGGCGAAGTTGCCCATTTTCAGTGGGCATTTTCTCTGAAGTTCCAGGAAGATTTGACCCCAAACAAGCACAGTTGTAAGAGGGTAGGGAAAAGAGATGGATGAGTTCTGCCAGTTCCAACAACCAGGCACAGCTGCTGCTACTTGCAGGACGTCTCTCAGGACTCCACAAGAAGTGATTATTTTCCTCTGTAATTTCACTTGTCACCAAACAGCCAGAGCCAGCAAGCACCGCATGAATCTCAGCTTCAAAAGTGTCCTCTTACAAAATGGCTATTCCTCCAGGAGCTGAGCAGTACAGGGCAGGTGCAGATGCTGTCTGGATCTCTCATCAGAAGAGAAAGAAGGAGGAAAGAGAATTTTTCCTTGTGATCTTGGTTCAGAGGCAGCTGGAATTTTTCTCCGCATGGGAGCCAGTGCCAGACGTGGCATCTTTCCCCTCTCACGCATCTTCCTCAGCACCAAACTCAGCCCCCTCCCATCTCTGATGGGAACAGAGTTGTGCACCCATCAAAGCAGTCATACTGCTAAGCCGTGCCAACACCAACAGCTGCTATTTCTTTAGAATTAAATAGACAGATTTTGACATTTGCCAGGCTGTGTCACTCCAGCAGTCGTGCCCTTTTTCATCAGTGGGATATCTGAACCCGCTTTCCCTAAACAGGTCATTGACTTCTAGCACACGTGAAGAGAACAGATGCTTTTCCATTTCTCTTTTGCTGAATGCCTGCACTCATGAATGGCAGCTCAGCCAAAACACACAATATTTTACATAAACACTGCAAAACAGATCAGTGTGAGCAGCTCATTCCTCCCTGCACAACAAGGGGCACAATCACCCTTAAGTATGAGTCACAGGGAGAGCAGCTAGAGAACTGCAGGGGTAGATGTACACGTTTCTCTGAGAATGATCACTACTTCATGTTTGCTAATAATTATAATTTAATTGTAAGCTTGATTTTGATATTTTTTCCAAGTAGAATCACAGAATTAGCTAGGTTGGAAAAGACCTACAAGATCATCAAGTCCAACCATCTCCCCACCACCAATAACTCCAACTAAACCATGTCTCTCAAAGCACAACATCTAAACGCTTCTTGAACACCTCCAGGGACGGTGACTCAACCACCTCCCTGGGCAGCCCATTCCAGCACCTGACCACTCTTTCAGAAAAGTAGTTTTTCCTGATGTCCAGCCTAAATCTCCCCTGGCGCAACTTGAGGCCATTCCCCCTCATCCTGTCACTGTTACAAGAGAGAAGAGGGGTCAGCCTCTTCTCTCTTGTAAGGCAGTTAGCATTCAAGTACTTCGTATGCAATTATCTGCAGTTGAACTTCCTCATTGTACAGCAATTGCTACATACATTTTGGATATTTTTTGCCATTTTCAGATTACAAGTGAAATCTGATAATAAAAACCATCTGATCTGAGATCAATGGTGCTGTTTTGCGTGCCAGTTTCCAAGAATTTCTGATATAATACCTATTGATGGAACAGATCTTATCCTTTCCTTTTGCATGCAAACAGATTGACAAATAATGAATCTTTGGACATTTTAATAGCCTTCCCCATTCCCATAATCACCATATTAATGAAAAACCCAATGTAATAAATCAGAAGTTGTCCTCACCTGAGGTCCCCTCCTCTTCTAACCTGGCTGGGCAGAGTGAAATTGCAGACCAGAGGGCAGGGGCAGAGCTGGAACAAATGCTCTCAATGTCGTGCACTTCCCAACTGGTGCAAACTGTTGCAACTTCACTGACTTCAGCAGCACCAGGGCAGCTTGCACTGTTTGAGGATCTGTCAGCTCACTTCTAGAAAGGAAATGCAAGTCTGCCTCTCACAGCACACAGGGGAAAGGAGAAAGACATGCATTCACCAAGAAAATCAGGGCAGATGAGTGTAGGTGTTGGGGGTTAGCTGTGAGCACCTTTTAAAAACAGGCGACTTTTTGCTGGCACTGCCTCAGGGCAGTCTGCAGCTGTGACAGATGCAGGGAGACCAGCTGTGTGTGCTGCAGAGCCCTGCAGAAGTCAGCAGCCCAGAGGCCCCCACGCTGCACCCAGCTCTGGAGGAACACCCCATGCCTTTCTGCACATCCAGATATGTGGCAGCAGCACTGCTGAGGCTCACACACACCACTTCGGTTCTATGGGGTGACCTGGTCAATGTGAGGCTGTGCCTGCTGCCAAACCTGGTGTATGCACAAGCACAGAGCAGCTGGAGGGAGCAAAGAGCTGGGTTTTGCACGGCACGTGCTCTTCAGTTTTCTTGCTCTGAACTGTCATGCAGTGTGATCTAACCGTACTGCAAGGACTAAAAGTTTTTTTTTTTTAAATGGCTAAATCAATTTATAAGAAGAGCTCTCAGTGCTGCATCAGCTGTAGCTGGAAGGTGAGTCCAGGCTGCCACCAGAAAGATCTATTAAATTGTTGGAGTCTGTTATGAACTTACAAGCACTCCGTGGTTGATCTGTTTTAGAGTTTTCGGAGCACAGCAGAGTGCTCATCTCCTGAAGGGTAGTAGAAGGGTACAAGGGTAGTACTGGGGATGATAGTATGTACAGTTCTATTATTTTGTCATTAAAAAAAGTCATGAAAGTCATGGCTAACCTGGGCCTGGAGTGAGACACATCCTTTGGCTCTCCAGAGCAGAGCTGGAGTTGCTCCTAAACTCCAGAGATAAATTGAAGAACAAGTTGTGTGAGCTGAATTCACTTCAACAGTGATGACCATCTGATCTCAGAGAGAAAGCAGGGCTTGAACAAATCAAAAGGCACCAAAAATACCCAAATTAGAGGGAGCAGCTAATCTACATTTGACAAAGATTTACTCTTCCATGTCCTCCAGTGCCTTTGGTGGTCCTCATGAGCAGAACCCCCATCAGAACCACTGTTGTGGTTCTGTTCCCAGCAATAAGAGATGAACCTACCTTTGGAACGTTCACTACTTCCTCCACAATTATTTGGAGCACGCTTTATGGCCAGCCTGCATGCTGTATTTGCTTGCCAGAGGAGTTATACCACACTTGGGAACACCCGAGCAAATGTTTTATGAGTGAGCAGGATTTGAGTTTGGTTCCATTCCATTGGGCTGCGAGGGAAAAAGACAGAACAAATACCTGCTGAGGTGGAGAGCCAGCATCTTTTGTCTGACACAAGCCATTTATGTCTGTATCATTTGTGGGAGGTATTTTAAGAGGATAAATATTATTAAAGCCACAGTCACTGTTTTATTGCATTCTTATAAATTACTTAAGGCCTCAGAACAAATGCTTTACTTGATTACTTTACAAAAGTATGGAGAACACAGCTATATATTATCTGTTAAAAAACACCACCCACCATTAGTTCCTCCTATTAAAATGCAGCTTTATTACCTACTTTAATTATAGAAAATTTAGGGTGGTTCATATATTTTCCAAAGTTCCAAAGTTTAGGGATTTACATCACCTTATTTCTGCCAATAGACAGCACTGCATTGTGCCTTCCTCATAACTAAGTCTAAAACCATATACTAATACAGCGACTCCAAATTCAGAATATAATTTCAATGAGATACTTCTAATTCTTTTTCTGTTTTTATTTCTGGCTTGAATGGTCACAGCCAATTCCAGGTGTGTGGTAGTAACTGCTTTCCTGGTTCAGCTATGAACCATCGCTTTGCTGAAGAATTTCTTTCAGCTCAATGATTATACATACAGAAGCAAAGGAAATGCCCCTCTCTTACAATTACAATGACAAGCTACTGTAATTCCACAGGACATATGAGTAGGGATCATCACAAGTAAAAGCTTTCTGGATCAAGCCCTAAATCCTTAGGATGAAATTGTGGCCTCACTGAAGAACTGATCTGAATTCTACAGCCACCGTACAAAGCAGCTTCTCACAAAGCAGGTATCAGTGGGTGGTAAGCAGCATATCTCTTTAAAGTCTATTTACTTCATTTATTTATTTTTCCAACTGTCTTTCCCTTCTGATTAAAGAAAAAGTATTGCTTCCCTTCAAGCATCCCCAAAAGTTCCCATCAATTTTAAGTTAAAGTGCTTGAAAAATGTGTCTTCTCAACTTCGATGCTGTCGCTTCAGTAGCAACGCTGTCAAGTGAGCAGCAATCAAAGTGTCCTCTTATGCAGGTGTTCAGGGATCACTCTGAAATGACCATGCAACTCATGGCTATAAAGCAACAGGGCTGTTGAAGCAAGGAACTGACTCTGACTTCACCTGTGTGTTCTTACACTGCCTAGTAAATGCCCTCAGGTAGGCTCTTAGGTACATTGCTGAGTATCCCAGAGAAATAAACTCTCAACCAGAGCTCCCAGAGGCTTGATGATCCAGAGAGGGGTGCTAAAGCATGATATTACTCACAACACTGCAGCTCTGGCAGTTTACTAGATACTTAATTACTTAAATAATTACTAGATGATCGAACTGATTCACTTGGTCAATCTGAGGTCAAGGTACTTTTCTTAGGGTGCTTTTTTTTTAAAAAAAAAAAAAAAAAACGTGATAGATTTTTCCACTTTGCATTTCTAACACATAGCTTACAGTTTAGCAGAGAGAGGAAAAAGTTGTGTAAGAGCACATCAGCTGTAGCCCCGACTTCATTTTCGCTTTCTCAGCTCTAGAGAAAAAAAAAAAAAGCAACTAACCAACAGGAAAGGCAATTTTGACCGTGTGAAAGCTACTTTTTGCAATTCTAGGTGATTGTAACAAGTCTATTGACAGATTTGCACTCCTGTGGTACTGTCCAAATGCTGGTATTTTTCAAATTACACACTGGATACAAATACTGCAAGGAGCAGTCTTTTTCCAGCACCTTGGGATGGGTTCCAGTGCCCTTATCCCTGCTGAATAGATACCGTATTGAAGAGCAAAGCTATTGACTTACTTCAGAGGTGTTATTTACAGTACCAAGTTTTAAGAAACTCAACAAATCTCCCTGAAATTATTTTCTCCCCTTGATTTCCACCAGTTATTAGACAGAACTGAGACTGGGCCCAGCATCATAACTCCCAGAACAGGATCGAGAGCTCCCTCAGCTCCCACCTTTGCTAAATCAGGAAGTATTTCAGTCAGCAAAAACAATTTTTCCACTTTCTAAAGTCAATACAAAAGCTTTCACACTGACCTGGAGATTAAAATTCCTCAGCTGTGATTCTGTAGGTCTAATGAACTGGATTCTGGTTGCATTTCAGTGCTGTAGCCAGGAAGATGTGGAAGGACACCGGTGTCCACTGTGCTCTGACCCCTCAAGAACTAAGTTCCCTCTTGGTTCTCTGGCAAAACAGTCTCTTTAGGTCCAAAACTGAGGGAGTAAAAGCTGTACTGACTTTCCTCCCATGAATTAATTTCCTGGTTTTAAAAAAGCTCATTTCTAATGTGATTAAGAATATACTTAACTCCTGTGACATTCAGGGGGTATTAAGTGCATACTCTTGGCTTTCTGGATAAAGAGGGACTTCCCTCCCACTTAAGAGCTGTGATTTACAGTTTTGCTAAATCAGAGGATTTCCCACAATCTCACTGCCAATCTCACCTCAAGCCGGATGAACACCAAATCTGGCAGTGCTTTTGCTAGCAGTAGTGTACAGACTGGACTGTAACATGATGAAAAGCACAACAGCAGAACAGCAAGGTCCTAGGCCATGGCAAGTGACAATTTGCTCAAATGCAACAGCCATAGGCACAGAAATAAAAGAAAGAAGCTGCTTACCTTTAGAAGACCTCAGGTACACAGGGATCTCCAGCAAGATACCCTTGCCTCCACTGCCAACCCTTAAATGAGGTCTGGGAAGGGGTGGATCCTGGCTCCAGCCCTTCTGGTCATTGCATGCACCTGAGCTCCCCTGGGTTGGCCCTGCCTTCCCACCAGGTGCTCCATCACTGCTCCAAGCTCTGACTTAGCATTTCCACAACATGTGCACTGACCATGCATAAGTTACTGCCACATATTCCTGCTATGAATCACACATTAAAGGGAATGCTTGTCTCTTCACGCTGATTGTGCTGGCATGTTATTGGTGTTGGAATAGAACAGTATTCCTTATATATGATTAAAATCACATGATGGGGGATGGGAGTGAGCTAGGAGAAGCTGGGCCAGGAGCTGAAGTCCTGCACTCAAAGCTGATGGGATTAAGTTTATTGGAATGTAACTCATGGACGACAGGGGCTCTTTGGAGTATGCTGGAGAAAGTAGCTCATCTACCTTAAGTGTGAAGGCCTGTGAACCAACAGGTAGCAAATCACCAGCAGAACTGGTGTGGGACAGATAGGTGGTGTGCACCAGCTGGCAACTGCCATCCATGCAGTGTCTGTCCTCCATGACCTCTGTCTATGGATGTTATTTGGGTTTTCCTGCTCTTAACTTCTTCATGCCCAGAAAAGCACATGCAAGCTGTACTAGTGTTTAGTTTAGAGTTCCAGAGCTGTAATACATGCCTGGTTTGGGTAGCGAAACGATGGCATTTTTTCCCAGTATGCAGGGAATGGTAAAAAATTTCAGAATATCCTTACAATTAGAGGAATACCTGGATATAATTCAGAATCTAATACTGCAATTCAGCATACCTTAATCCTCTAAGTTCCTTTTTTTCTGGTTTCTTCCACAAATTTAGTCTCTTTTCTTATATTTTTTGCTTTAACTTTCAGCCTTATTCATTCTTATTCTCTCTTCTATCATTAAGCTCTGAAAAGCCTTTCTCATATCATATTCAGATTGATAATTAGTTTGAAGGTATTCTTCAGCCTACAATAGCTTTTGTTATTGTGCGGTTTTTATAGAAAATAATTAAAATATTGCTATCTCCTCACTCCTGAGAAGTTTGTAGTCCAACCTCCACAGGTAACAAGGAATAGAGCGTTAGTTCAGATTTTAGATATTTTATGGTTTGGACTCTAGAGTAAAAAGATAAATAGATTTATATAGGAATCTCTGATTAATTGAACACTGACAGACATTTCACAGAAAACAAGGATAATCCTAATAATATTCATTTAATCTGTATAGTTAACACTAACTTCCTTTCTCACTGCTATTTCTAAAGCCACAGATGGGTATCCCAAGAAAGACACAAAGTTTTCTCCCAGCATTGGTGCCAACTGACCTTGTCTCTGCACAGGGATTCCCCCAAACAGAGGAGGATGGAGAGGACCTCTGACAGCACCATTGAGTACAGTAGTCCATAAGCCTCACGGAGTGGCTCTCCCCTGGCAGGGAGAGGCCACAAGGCAGGACTGCTGCTGGGGGCCAGCAGGCTGCAGTTTGGACACAACCAAGTGCATCCGCCTGGTAGGTATTAAGGAAGGAATATGACTCATGTGAAGCGTATGAAAAAGAACCCTCCAGATTTCATCTTCCCCAGTGCTAGCACAGAATCAGAGCCTGCTCTGACTGGGTAGTGAGGAAACCTGTTCGAAATAATTACTGCCTGGCCTCTCAAAGAATGAGGGAATAAAGCAGAGAAATATGCCATGGCCCTGAACATACATTTTATAGAAGGCAAACAAAATTCTAGCTTCAAAGAATTTGGAATGTGCTGTAAATCTGGAATAGGGGGTCTGTGTTCTTCCCTTTGTGAGAAGCAGCCTCTTAAATCCAGTCTGAATGAGAGAAAATGAAGGAAAAATGGGTAGGTTGGTGAGTGCTAGAACTAATGAATTTTGATTCCTATGGATTTGTATTGCCTGATGCAATAACTCTGCCTGAATTCTACCAAGGGTTGCTGTCATCTACATCTGCCAGTTTCTGCAGGTAGCTACCATCTCCCGAGTCAGCCGTGCTGATATATATTGACCCCCTGTAATATTTTCTAGCAGAGAGAGGCCCCAGGAGCCTGGCACTGCTACAGTCACAGAGTTCTGATCCGCCTGGCTTTACCCAGCCTCTCGTAGGCCCCACTGATGCTGATATCTGAATGCTAAGGACTGAAGCAAACCACCATCCCATTTCTTTCCTCCAGTGCCCCCAGCATCAAACAGTTCCCAGTTAACTCTCCAGCTGGGGACCTCGTACGGCCTCAGGTCCATCTCCTGCTGTACTGAGAGTTCAAAAGCTTTTTTCTCCCAGGTCACAAGTGAATTTCTGGAGCTCAGGAACTTATATATCTGCGGGAAAGCTTTTTCAATGTTTCTAAATCTCGTAGTGTTTATAATGCTGTTGGCTGCTGTAGATTCTCTGGTGTTTAATAAGCTGTGAACTCCCACTGCCACTTTTCTCACTCGCATTTCTTGCCTGAGAAAACTGCAGTTGAACAATGGCAGCTCTCAGGGAACGCGGAAGGAGAGATGTAGGTATGTAAACCTCCCACCCACTCCCAAAGTGAGGATTTCCTCAGGGAACCAGGCTAAAATGAGAGAAAATATCCTCGAGGAAACTGTGTTTTACATACCTGCAAGAGGCTGTAGTGCCTTGAATACAAAATGGATGTCTACCTCAAAGCCAGAGGACTCTCGAGAGATTTAAAGGCATAACATACACTGAAGGAATTTGTAGCAGTTATCCAGCTCAATACAACATTGAAGGATTTTTGGCAGAATGAGCTTTTCTGTCTCTGCTTTAAAAACCATCAGAGCAGAACAATCCTTCAGCAAATGTCAGCAGCAAGAATATATATATTCTGCTTGTTATTAAGCTACTCTGCGCTAATCTGTTTTGGACATTGGTTTCAAATTCTTTTGCCAGAGTTGTTTTTTGTTGTTGAGAGCAGGATGGTTTGGCATGGCAGCTGCAGGGAGTGTCTTTTGCACTCTCAGATAGAGTCTGAATCTCTGCCACCACTTGGAGAAGGCCCTGCTGAGACCATGCTATGGGAAACTGCCTCTGAAGCTGGGGAGTTTCTCATCCACAGCCCATCCAGATGGCCAGGGCTCCTCCACCTGGCTCGTCAGCACTAGGCACTGTCAGCTGTGCACTCACCTGGAGTTTCCCGAGGATCGATAAAAGCTGGTGGACGACCTGGCCCATGATTGACCATAGAAAGAAAATTCTTGACAGTATTACCCCCACTACCTTCTTCTTCCCTTTTCTAATTCAGGGGAAGGGGTTTCATACCGACAGGCACAGCTGGTTACATGGAGCCTCCTCTCTGCAGCGCTGGCAGCAGGTCAGCTGAAGATCATGGCCTGCCCTGAGCAAGGACTGGGCTCAGAGAGTCAAGGATCGTGCTCCCTTGGAAGGTGGCATAGCTAAAGATACAAAGGGTCACTCCTTAATGCTCACAACTTAATCATTTCATCTGGGAGATCTTGGAGTAGCCTGCAATGCTTCATTTTCCAGGCAGGGACAGTGATAACGGGGGCTGCATTGTATTCTCTCCCCAGGTGGCCCATTTGCTTTCTGTGTGACACTGAGCAAAGGACGTGAAGGACAAGACGTAGCTCTGAGTCTTGACATCTGTGGCTCTTCATACAGATCAGATAGTATGGCACATTAAATTAATTACCAGCCCAATAAATCTTACCTGCTGTGACTATGCTAGACTTTACTAGAAGATTCAGAGAAATAACTTGGTGCTTTCACAATGTAATACATGAAACAGCCATTCTACACATTTGGCTTTTTATTTTTTTAAAGTGTCAGCCTAGAGCAATAATTTTGGAGGTAAATGTGAAAAATCCTTAGCTTCTGTCAGCTTACAGCAGTTTACACTCTGATACCAGGCATTTTTCAAATGCACCCGAAAGTGCCGACTGTGACACAGTCTCACTTATTGTATTTTGCAAAATCAGAGATGATACATCACATCTAAAAAAAGAAAGCCCATCCATTTGCTGGTTGCAGTATTCCCTGAACACTGTTGTTAAAGACCAAATAAAGGCCTCAGGCATAAAACAACGTACCAAGAACAAATATTGATGGTACTTTTGAATAGTAAATGATGGTACTTTTGACAAACAAAACAAAACAAAAAAAACCTCAGCCAATTCCAACCCTAATTTTATTAAAATAGTAGCAGGAAATTTCCATTTCATTTTTAATACCTATAACTGGAAGACCATGATGCATTGCCAAGGCCTGTGTGTATCTCCAGAGTCTGCAGGGCTGGTTAACATGTGAATAATTCAGTTTCTCAGCCGTTAAGAGCAGAAGATGTACTTTGTTAGCTGTCACCTGTTAGGTACCCTGGTTAGTGAGTTTTCAGAAGGAGCAGGGTCTGGCACCCAGAGCATTTCATAGACTCACAGAATGGCCAGAGTTGGAAGGGGCCTTCAAGGTCTCTTTAGGTTCATGAATGGCAGATCCTGTTTGACAAACCTGATTTTGTTCTATGACATGCTGCCCTGCTTAGTGGATAAAGGTAAGGTTGTCCATGTGGTCTGCCTGGACTTCAGTAAAGCCTTTGACATTGTACCCCACAGCACCCTCATGAGGAAGCTGGCTGCCCATGGTTTGGATGGGCATACACTCTGCTGGGAGAAACACTGTCTGGATGGCAGGGCCCAAAGAGTTGTGGTCAGTGCAGTTCAATCCAGCTGGTGGCCAGTCACCAGTGGTGTCCCCCAGGGCTTGGTACTGAGGCCACTCCTATTCAACACCTTTATCAATGATCTTGATAAGGGGATTGAACACACCCTCAGTAAGTTTGCAGACAACACCAAGTTGGGAGAGAGTGTTGGGGGAAGTTATACAGGAAAGTAAAGCAGAAAGATGAAGACAGTAGAGAATTTTCAGTGAGAATGGTAGTTTGGAAACCAACATTTTCTCTGAGAAAATATCATTGTGAAAAAAGGTTGATGCATCTGGCATCAAGGAAAGGGAAAAAACGGATGCCAAAATGACTTCTGAAGTCATCTGAAACAGTTTTTTCACCTGTAAAATTGGGAAGAATTCTGTTTGTTTGGGGAAGGGTTGCTTTGTGTTTTGTTTTGTGGTTGTTTGTTTTCACTCCCGCAATAAAATGAGATAAAAATTATGTGTTCTGGCCATCACTATTGGCTGACTCCTTTATGTATCTTATTTATTTTCTGATTCTACATTATTTCTTTTATTGCCAATATAGACACTTTCATTACCATTGAATACAAACTAAATGAAAATCTGTGGTCTATTGTACATTCCCTTTTCATTGCCTAGGAAACCATGAAAGATTAGCAAGGCAAACTGGTGAAGACACAGAACATCCATCATCTGTTTGTCTGCGTGAAAATGTATCCCAGGTGTTAATGCTGCTGTGACAGCAAGACAGTGGATTTTTATATCTAAGGCACAAAGACATCATCAAATCCCTCCTCAAATTGCAGAAGTGAAGAATTCAGGGCACATGGCCTGGTCTGCCCCAGCCTTGCCCCTACTGCGTTGGCCATGGCAAGCTGCTACATCAGCCAGTCCACGATCATCTTATCCTAGGATTTTTTTCATCAGCACTGTAATTCTGAGAGCTATCCATTGCCTGTTTTGCTCTGGTACATGCAGGTCCTGGCTGAGTTGCCCAGACAGTGCTGCAATATCTGAATGTGTTATTGCACCATGCAAAACCCGGCACATTTTTTTCCTCCTCATTTCCTTAAAACCTTCCTCTCTGCTGTAGTCATCATTTCACAGAAATTACAGCCCATCTGCCCCAACGCAGCCTCCTGGTCTCACTGAACTCCTGCAGCTTCTGCCATTGTTGTGGAAAGGATTGGACTGGCCAGGGGCCTGTCCCAGAGCAGCATTTTCTCTGCCTTGTCTTACACCTTCCTGTGCTGAAACGTGCCCTGGGAGCCATTAAAATCCCATCACTTGCAGTATGTCCTTTTTTAATATAGGAATACATTACAATTACTGCAAACGCCCAAGGCAATGAATCCTGAGCCTTTAGCAGCATCCGTTGTACGCATGTCTTCAGTCCTTTCTCACAAGCCAAATATCTGATGGAATTATAGTTCTGGCATCATGAAAGGAACTGGTTATCTGTTACTTGTTTCCCAGCCTGGGGCAACTGTCTTTGCAGATGACAGCAATAACACAAAGGACTCTTATCCTGGTAACCTGAAGTGCTCTGGATCTCAGACTCATTACAGATTGCCACTGATGCTTTGTTTGTACCCTCCAAGAAAAGAACTGCAAACTCATCATTATAAAGAGATATGCAAATCCCTCTTTTGTTTTCAAAGAAGTCATTTAATTGTCTATTTTTCATCCTCAGATTTTTCCCAGCAGTTTCATTAGCTGACGTGACAAAGTATCAGCTCATTTCATATTTAAATATAGGACCGATTTGAAATAATTTATCTTTACTTTGGGAACATATTCATCTGTTGCTATTCTGTGAATAATATCCAAACGAAAGACCTTAAGCCCTTTCCTCCTCTTTGCATTATACTGCAGAAATGCAGGGAGAGTTGACAGACAATTTGTTTTTCTGTAATAAGAAATGCGTTTTTCTTTCTATTTTTTATTCATTTTTTTTCAACTGTAGATGTTTAAAAACAGTGCTACAAAAAACTGAAAGAATCCCACAAAGTACAAGCACATCCATTGATTGGCTGCTTCAATGGTCCATGTGAGCAGCTGAAGTGTCTTAAGCCTTAACCTTTGGGCCTCAATCCCCTACTGAGAGATATAGGTATCTTTCCCCATCCCCACTTCTCCTTAACCGGAAAGACCTTCTGCGACCTAGTAATCGTGTACCTGAAAGGCTTTTTTTTTTCTGCCCAGAAATGGTATTACTCGTTTTCAATGCAGTCTCAAACATTTTAGTTCTTCTCTTTGTTTTTTGTTGCGCCCTTTATTCCAAAGCTGCATTTCCCGTTGTCATCCCCACCAGCTCTGTTCACAGTGCCCATAACTGTGGGCACGCATTGCCGTAAAAAAAGGATACTGCTAGAAAACTGCTTTGTCAGTAAAACCAGCGCAGCTGTTTTCAAAAATATCTGCACCATCATATTCCTGACACGGGCTGACAGCATCTCCTCTCCTTGCCAGTTCCGAGCAGGGAACCATCGTCTCATATGAATGATGGGGAGTAACATCATCCGACCATTCGACCCAAGCTGGTATTTGACCAGATGTATTCCTGCATTATATTTTCTGTTTCTGGGGGAGGGGAGCCCTTTCTTGATTGGCATGCACTGAAATTCGTAACTCAGCATCGATAATGTAATGACGGCATTGCATTAATTGATCTTCTTCAAGATGACTGCTGCATGTCGTGCAGGCTGTCCTGGAGCTAAAGCAGGCAGCAGGCTGCTCCTTGATACATGATTTAGTGCAGGAGAATTAGCTTCTGACAATGCAAGTTTTTATTTCGGCCAAGTTTCAGAAGCTCTTGTTTGGGAGATATTCAGCAAAGCTTTGATCTCCTTTCTCATGAATGATGGAAGAATTCTTAGACTTATTGCCTAAAATTTCCACTTTATTAAGCTGTCAAGTTTTGCTTGGTGGCCGACTACAGAGTGAAATACTAAATTTGATTTAAAGGTCAGAGGAGACGTGTGGCACCTACAATCTGCCTTTGAATTGTTTTTTTAACACTAAATAGAGTTTACAAGGAGAGAAAATTGGAACCAGTCAGCATAAGTCATCCCAATCACAGTGTCTTTGGAAAGACAGCTCTGCTTTCAACTGCACTAAAGGAGATAAAGGAAATGGACACATTAGCGTGGGACTCTGGGATCCATGAGAGTTTGAGCAGAATTCTCTGACTGCAATTGTAACAACTGAGCAAGAGAAAAGCATCAGGAAAATGTTTCTGGTTTTGACCACAGTTATGAGAAAGCTTAATTTGGGGAGATGTTTTAATCTGAACATCCTGGAGGTCTGAATAAACTCACAGCAATAGGCTCTGACCACTCTCCCAGCAGACCTTATTATTATTATCTCTGCATCTCTACATCTTTTAATTCAGAAGCCAAATAAGGCCCCAAAAGAAATGACTTTCTTTTAAAATAGTTTTACAACTGCTGCAAAATATATTAGCATTTTAATTAAATATATGAAGTATAGCAAAGGCTAAGATACACATTTCTGGAAGAATGAAGCCTAATTTAATTTCCACATTTTATGTATAAAGCTCTTGACATATACAAACTCCTAGTATTCTCATTTACTTCTTAGTACAGTCCTTTATCACGTAGATGTCATTAGTCACATAGATAAAAGAAAACAATTACAAACTAACCATTAAGTCTATATGAGGCATTGCTGGGTAACAAAATTTGGTATTATACTGAGTGGAAATCTGTTTTTCAGACAAAAAGAGAGGCAATTTCCTTCTGCCTCATTAAAGAAAATAGAAGTTCACTCCTAATCACTACCTAATTCCCTAAAGGTGTCGAGATGGTTCCTGATTTTATTGCTTGGGAATGCAGGAAAGAGCTGCTCTTTCCTCAGTTAAGAATCCCCCAAAAGAACAAAACCTTCTGGAACTTATTCCCTTACATTACTCCCCTGTTCACGCTGGACAAGATTGAAACAAATGAAAACACTGGCGTTCACCTGAGAAAGGAGCAAGAAAGTAAACTTGCTGTAAACTTGCTAATTTCACCTCCAGACAGAGGCAGCAAAACATGAAGCAGTGTGGGTTTGCTGCCTGGTAGCACACTGCTCGGGTTTGGCATAGCCCAGATCAGTGTATGTAGAAATACAGCGAGGGCACTCCAACCTCCTGACCTGCTGCTGCCATTTGGGTGCTGCAAGTAACACTTCTCTTTGGAAATTCACACATCCCCTCTCCCCAGCTGTTTCCCTTCTCTCTCAGTAGAAATGCCCATAACTCAATTTTTTTTTGGCTGTTCCTTGTAGATTAAGGGGTCACTGTGAATTAAAAATACGGTTTGAAGGGAGAAAGTGGCCATGGTGTCTGTTTCAGTTTTTGGCTTCTCCTTTGAGGTTTCACATTAAACCCTTACACTGAAAGCAAACCTGAGCCTTTGATCCAGAAAGGATCCAAGTACAGTTCTAGTTCAGGGCAGCTGAAGAAATCTGACATTTTGGAGATGAAGTCAGATAAAAATTATGAATTCTTTAATCCAAAGAGATTTGGTATTCTTTCCTTTTTTTTTAAAGTTCTTTAAAGGCAGTGTGGCAGATTAGAAGAGCCCATTTAATAAGGTAGCACAAAAAGGTGGCAAGGTTTTCTTCACACAAATACTTTCAGCAGTAATCTTAGAAGCATATCCATGGATTTCTACTTATTACTTTGATGAATTGCTGCATTTCTGCCTAAAACTAAACCAAAACATTAACTTTGGCCTGAGATAAAATATTGAGTTTTCAGTACTAAAATGTTTCAATTATTCATTCTGAAGGATCAGGAAACTAGCAAGGAGATAACCATTGTTCACACACTGGTGAAGTGTGCCAGCTGTTAGAAACACGAGTTCGTATTTCAGAATAATCTTATTAACACAAGTGTCAAGTCATTAACATACTATTCAGAGTAAAGTTATCAGGCTCCGGTTTAAGCTTTGCTTTCACTCAATTAAACATATAGCCAATTTTCCCATCACTCAAGTAGTGTCTCCTAAAAAAAAAATAAATAAATAAAAAAGGGAAATCATTTACTTCTGGCTGAAGATTTCAAATTTCTGTATTAAAATGACATTTTCAGGAGTTTTGGCCTGGAGTTGTGGTTCCCAGCTGTTCCCACACAGCAGTGAGTCCACACAGGCCACAGTGGTTTGAGAGAGTCCTGAGAGCCCAGTTGAGACACCCACACCAGAAACATCTCCACAGGGAAGAACTCAATAATTAAGAGTAAATGAGCTGGGGGCTTGCTTAAAGTAACCTCAGGTGTAGCTGTTTGTTTTTGCAGAGACTGCAAAGCAGCACCTGCACTATTAAAAAATACGTCCTATATATCTTTGTGTGTTTGAGCATTTCTTTGCTTTTAATGAATTTTTTAGATAAAAGGAGCTTTTTAAATTATAATTCTGCCTCCTGGTGCACTCCTTTCCTATTCTTTTTTGCTATCATGACTTTTTTTCTATTTACATTAACAGATTAGGCATTATCAGAGCTTCTGAGTACGTTAAAGGTGGTGGTAGCAGAACACAGCTCCATTTCTTGATCTGTTCAGCTGTGGTCTCTTTAGTCACCCCTCTTTATGCCCCTCCCCACCACACACCATAATTACTGTGACACATATGGATCTTAAGCTTATTTGACAAAGAATAATGAATGAAGTCTCAGTGCTCATCAAGAACATGCCTCAGCATTTGCGTAAGTTAACATCACTATCTTTCCTTAGGTTAAAATTAGGGATTTTGGATGTGGGTATTTTCACTGGGAGGGTGATTCCTGAATTGCTGTTCTTCCAATGGACTTCCTCACACTGAACACTGTGAATTCTCTGAGTGCTGAACTCACCCCCATGTCCCGTAGAACTCAGGGGAGGCTTTGCTGGCTACTTGGAATCAAAACCTTAGATCTTTGCAAATGGGCAAATACAAGGAACAAGAAAGCAAGGAAGCTATAAGGAAACTGTAGTGGGAGCTGGAGATAAAGCAGATGGAAGCCAAAACTATAAAATGAAAGGAAATGATTAACCAGAAGAATGAAGAGTTTAATCTAATGTGAAGTTAAATTAAATCCGAGGAGCAAGTCACAAAAGAAAAGAGAAGGATGACTTTAAGTACAACATAGATCATGGCCCAAGTCTCCAGATACATGGCTTTGGGTTCATTATTTGGATGTCACATGAGAGAACTCCTTGCCATTGGCTTGATAACGCAACAAGAGGTGACAGGAATTTGTCTGCTTGACAATTAATAGACAGATTCAAGGAAATAGCTGCACTGTGTTAAAATGCTAGCAGCTAAGTTTCCTGACATTTTCTTACTTGCTTTTTCTTGCTTACATAGACAACTCCTTTAATTCTCTTTCTACAGGCTAAGAAAGAAATTTTCCTTCCTATGTAGAAAGTGGAACAATTTTAGCAACGTTTTCCCTTGAAAAGCAGGAAATTCGGTTTAAATTTGGGTCCAAGGAATGAGGCAAGGAAAAGGCCAACTCGGCAGCAGTTGGCTTGCTTCTGATTTCCCAGTTCTGATAGAGAATTTTTTTCTTTTTTTGTTTCTCTTCTGTCAGGTCTCAGTATCTCCCAAGCTGCTCGTTACAGTTTCAATCTTCACGCAAAGTAACCGCTGAGCACAAACTGTGTTTACATCCATCATTCTAGGAACGTAAACAAAACAGAAGGGGTAGAATTATGAATGAAGACTTGATTAAGGAGTGACAGCAAAGATCTGTGATAATGAAGGGTTGAATAGTGCTTGTTTGAATGCGTGCCAGTGACTTGCAATTAATTTTGCTAGCTAGTGAGCAGGATGCCTGCTGGATGGTAGCCAGAGTGGGCTTGTTCTACCCACGTTGGTAGAAAAGCAGAGGCAATGTCAGATGCAGTATGTCTTCTCTGCAATACAGCAGACAAGTGACAGAGCAGGACAGCATGGCCTTGGTGCAATGACTCTCCAGACTCTTACTGTGATCACACGTCTATCCTGCAGCCTGCTTAAATAAAACCAAATAACCCTAGATCAAACGTCTGGAAAAAAAAAAAAATCACAATGTATCCACATGTTCAATGGAACTATTTCCTTATGCTCCTTAAACTCTAAAAATGCATATTTTTATCTACTAGCTGAGGTATTTTACTAGTCCCAAATGTAAGGTGATGACTGATCAGCCCCTGGCCAATCAATTTATTGAAATCTGGAACAACCAGCAGTGGCTTTGTACAAGCTGCCATATGAGAAGAACTGCAAAATAAGATGCAAGTTTGAACATGGGACAGTATCTTCAGTGCTGTGATTGAAACAATAGGAGGAGACAGGGTTGTTACAATGCAATGCGGGCTTATTGCTGGTTGTATAAGTAGGAGCATGGAGGAAGACTTGAAAGCGAGGGTGAAAGTAAAGACACAGAAGGAAACCAAATGACTCATTTAATTAAAGGGCTGATTAATCTCGAAGACTTGTTATACTTCACATTTTAGCCAATCTTTCTATGTAGGGATCTTTTATCAATTACTATTGAAACTCTTCCAGATACAGCACACGATCTACAGAGTGCATTTTCAGACCCAGCCCAACCTCTGCTGAAATCCAGACGTGAACAAAGTCAGTCATTACAAAGGCAAAAAGCTTTTTTGATGAATTCTCACTGCAGCCATAGTTCAGTGAATCCAAATGATTTTATGTCAGAGAGTCTTCTGCCACAGAATACTAAGAATGCAATTTTTTTTTTCCGTCTATGATGTTAAATGTAAATAAACATAGGACTTATGGATGGAGATTATAAATTGCCTTCCTTGTTGTTTGTCCAAGCTCAATGTCACTGCAAACCCCAGACACAGTCATGTTATTGAGATGTCTCTCAGAGAGTCAGTTAATAAAATGGTAGATCATTACAACAGTATTAGCAATTAATGAGGTTGCATTTATTCAGTACCGGGTAATTAAATAGAATGTAAACAAACGCTAAATATATCTAAATCTTAAAGCTCTGGCATTTTAATATAGAACTTGTCAGTGAGAGCACAAAGGAGTGAGAAAGAGTCAATATCATTTGATCTTTTATCCTTCTGTCATTTCATTCTCAGCCACCTGTCTGCTGAGATCGACTGATTCTAGAGAAATATTTTTAAAATTGCTACCTACACTGAAACTTCCCAGAGCCTCATTGAAGAGCTTGACCTAAAGTTTTACTCAATTAAAGCTGGTTCAAACTGCAGGTCCACATTCACACACAAAGCAACCCTAAATAATTGCAGTTTTAAAAATGAAGCTTTTCCCTGAGATTCCTTCACATACAAAATTCCCCACGTGGAGGTCCAGAAGACCAGGAGAGCCTCCCCAGAATCGCTGGTCTGCAGAATTCTGCAGAAAATCTGCAGAGCAGTGAAGCTATTGATCTTGCAGAGTTTTCTGACAGACGCAGCCCAAAGGCATCCCTTTTCTTGGCACTTCCAGCTCAAAATAGAGCGAGAGAAAACCTGCTCCCAGGGATGGTCTGGTTCCAGATCCATGTCAGGCTATTGCTGGGCAGAAACTGGGAATTCAAAATGATTGGCATTTCCCAATTCAAACTGCTGCACATTCTCTACCTGTTTCTGAGTCAGTATCTAACAGGTGCCACTTTCTCCTCCAAGTCAAATGATACTATTTAATGGAGGTGAATAATGCAAAGATCAAGGGAGTGTGCAACAAACTGCAACCATAGAGAAACTTCAATCCCAACAGTTCCTCACTGATTTCAATGAGGATTCGTCCTGCTCAGAATCCTGCTTAAAAATCTTGCTTCCAGTATCTGAGAATAAAACAACTATTATTCTATACCTGTTAAGATAAATATATCAATAAAGATTCATCATTAACAAAAAACAGTAAGTTATGTGTGCAGAAATGCACATATCCCAGAATATAAATGCTGTATTTTAAAAGCACTGAAAAGCACACCATTTTATTGATAAAAACACTTCAAGTCTCTCTATCTCTCTCTGCTTCTCTTGGGAGCTTTAAACTCAAATGACTCTGATAAAATATGAAAGCTTCCACTGATTTATTGTTAATAGCAAATAAATAAATTTAGGGGAAAAAACGTACTTTGAGGCTTTATTGTCACTGAGGGACCAACAAGGTCTTCAGCTTCCATCCATCTGTAAAGAAATCTGTTGAGAATCACTTCTGCATATTCATGGGCACAGGGGTTTCAGTAAGCACTCTCTCTAAGCAAAGTTCTTCAGGCTTTTGCCCCATTGTGTAGTTGACAGGAGCAATTTCATCATTAGGAGTTTTGCTGAAATGTTAATGTTAAAAGTATTCTTTCTGGAATGAAGCAAAAAGGACACTTATGCAAATGATTAAAAAGTAAGAATATCAGCAGTCTCAGGACCATTGGTTTAGAGATTCTTTATGAAATTCTCATTCCGTGCCTAGTTACTCAATACATTGAAGCCAGTTTTGTCTTTCTTTAGCATTACTTTGCTACCTTTCCACATAACTGTTGCTGCTTCTTTGAAATGTAAAATCATTTCTAAAATTATGATGAAGACCCTTTTAAAGCAACCTCCTTGCTCTTCGGGGAACTACTGGATGAGATTCCCTGAGAAACTGTGCTTAGGAAAAATCAAGAAAACAAGCAGAGGAGGCAGGAAAGCAGTAAAGACTTGCTGGTCAGATGGGGAAAGGAAGGCAGTGGAAGCAGGGATAAATGCAGGGATGTCACCTGGAACACGCAGAGATGGGATAAGGAAAGCTAAAGTGCAGACAGATCTAAACTTGGTGAGGGATGTAAAAAATAACAAGGGACTCTATCTATAGGTATGTTGGTCAGAAGACACAGGCAAAGGACAGCACACACCAATAAATGAGAAGGGAGAACTGGTCTCAATGGACACAGAGGAGGCTGAGGTACTTAATGAGTTCTGTGCTGGCACTCAGGGTTCCCACACCCCTTGTGTCCCTGAGCCTCAAGGTTGGGTCAGGGGAGCAGAATCCCTCCCACAGTAAGAGTGGAGCAAGTCCGAGATGGCCTCATGGGGCCAAATGTGCCTGTGGGGGCAGACGATGCACATCTCAGGGCCAAAGGACTGCCTGGACTTGAGCAAGGCCTTTGACGTGGTCCTACATCATATCCTTATCTTGAAATCAGAGGAATATGGTGAAATGCTATAATGCGATGGAAAGCACAGCGGGGGAGCAAAGTCCTTACACCTTGCTTATACCTGAGCTCCCCTGGGCCGGCCCTGCCTTCCCACCAGGTGCTCCATCACTGCTTCATGCCCTGACTCAGCATTTCCACTACCTGTGGATTTGGAGGCTGCATGTGGGATAAATCAAGGCAGGCTGATAATCTCAAAACAGGAGACGTTCACCCAGGAGTCGCCAAAGGCCTCCAGAAATCACTCTTGTTAAAGCTCCATTGTTAAAAACTCTTTTGCTTTTTGTATGGGCCTTTGTGCTTCCTGAAATGCAGAACAAATGCTGCAGCTCTGTGAAGCTTTCCTTTACTTATTCAAATGTTAATAAAAGAGGAACCAGCAAGAGTTTGAATGGCTTTATTTTTTTAAGGGTATTGCTGGCAGTGTGTTTGCCTCAGTGACAACAAAAGCAGTACACCACTGTGGACTTTGGTTTTCCTTTTTCTTCTGTTAGTCTGTTTATTGCTGTAGCATGCAAAAAAAAAAAATTATTACAGATTCTGTGCTCAATTTAAGGCTTAAAGTAAATACGTTTTACACTGCTGCTAAAATAAAGCTCGCAGTGCAGAAGCTACTGGCAGCAAAGTGTGACTTATTTCATATTTCACATTTCACAAATGTTATGAAGTCTTATTTAACCAAAAAATCATGGTTTCACAGCCTAAAGCTTGTTATTTGAAACCAACCTTTTTTGGATGAATCAAACTCAGTGCAACGTAAGAATAAAAGTTTACCTCTAGTACCTCCATAATTCGCTGCAGCTGCTGAACAAAAACATGCTATTGCACTGGCAGCCAGCTTTGCCCAACAGTAGGAAACCACCTCAGAAAGCATTCCTTCTGGTTTCACAGAGATTTATGAACGAAAAAGGGAAAGATAAAGCCCACTCAGTAATAACGTTTTGCAACTGAAGGCTTGTTTACAAAACTGCAACGTTTGTCTTAGATTATAATTCACTCTAAGTAGTACTATTGCACAGATCCCTCATGCAGAGGGAGTGCTGCACATTTTGCCCATTTAAACAAGACGATCGTTTCCCTGGTCTAGACACAAACTGTGACTTGCCTCACCTGAATTCAGCCCTGGAAAAAACCCCATCCGTAGGCAGGGCAAGCAGCAGCTTGGCTGCCTCCAGAGCCGAGGAGGGAAACACAAATCCCTCGGGAGCAATTCCTCACCTTCATGCAAGCTTAGCACAGGTGGAGAGCCCTGCTTTCCTCCTGGCTACAAGGGGCCCAAGTGCTGAGCTCAGCTCCAGAGGTGTGGTTCCCCACGCTGCAGCCTGACCCTCACACAGCATCCTCTCTTGCAGCACCTCTGGGCCTTCCTCCCCTTGGAGGGGCTTTGTGTAACAGGGCTGTAACAAGCCCCTGACAAAGAACAACATCAGTTCACTTCATTAAGTGATCAAGAAGAACCCCAGGAAAGGATTTATGTTTTCCAGAATCCCTTGCACCGGTAAAGCTGCAGCAAAGCACTTACAATGTAAAACCCTTGGGTAGAAACTGAGATGTGCTCATAGCACTCCTACTGCAGCGGGGCGGGCGATGGCCTTGGATGAGGTGGCTGGGTACCAGTTCAGATAAATATTAAGTGGAACAATAAACTTCACGGCTCTTTTGAGAAACGCACTGCGGTTCAGATGCGAATCTGTTTTGTTTAACAGTGAAAAACATTTTCCCTCAGAAGCTTCATATTTTTTTCCCTTCCATGGACCTAGTTCAGCGGGGACTTCTCACTCCATGCTGTTGAAATAAAAGGACTTAATGCGTACCTTTAAGCCAGGTCATTAATCTTCCATCATTCACCTCCTGTATTGTACCATAGCTTATAGTTAATGGAATATTTAACTGCCTTAAGAGGAACAATAAATTGAAGTCTATGCTTCCCTTCAAGTTTTTATCCATAACTTCACCTAAATAAAAGAAAAATTGTCGACTGGGAACCACTGTGATGTTTTCTTAACAGCATTTTTTTCGTGTGAGTATACGACGAAATTCCATTTCATAATGTGCTAGCAAAAAAAGGAGGGTTTATGCATCTCTCAGCTTCTAACACAGCAGTGCGATGCAAAGAGGAGTATTTCCCTGATTACCCTGAGACAACAGGGAAAAGCATATGTGTGCTTTTTAGTGCTAGATGTGGGGTTCTGAAAACAAAAGCTTTTCTGCCTTGATCCTGAACAATATGTTGTTTAAAGGAAAGCATGTCTTCGAGGACAGCTGTCCTCAAAACTATCGCTAAAAATAATGACATCAGAAATTCCCTTCCCACTGCTCATTTTCAAATTCTGCTCCTAACAGAGAATGTAGGCAATAGGAAACCTTTCCCAACCAATCCCAACCAAAACCTCACCCTAAGTCTTGAAGTGGAAGTATTAGTCTGGAGCTAACAACACAAGAGGTAGAAAAGAGCTTGCAGTGATTTCCTACAGAATCTTCAGAGATGAGCGCTGTTGCTGCAAGCCCAGTGCCAGCCCTGCTCCTGCAGGGACATCCCTGGGGTTCCTGCCATTGGGAGGTGTGCAGGACGTGCACACGGATGGCACCACCAAAAAGCTGTTTGGTGGAGACGTGAGATGAGGCTGTGACACAGGGAAGCTAACTCCCCTCTGTTGCCAGCCACACACGGGGAACCTGTTTCACCCTGGAACAGCCCCACGGTCCCCCTCAGGCTGCAGCTGTTTTGGCACTAACTGCAGAACAAGATCATAGAGTCACAGAATCATTAGGGTTGGAAAAGACCTCCACGATCATCAGTCCAACTATCAACCCATCCCCATCGTGTCAAAACCACGTCCCTCAGAGCCACATCAGCAAGATCCAGTGGAATTGTGTTTCCACCCCTTGGCACATGCCCAAACCGTGCTCATGAGTGACTTTAATGTTTGTTTTCTTTCTTCCCTGCCCCTCTCTTGTGCCACAGCTTTTAGAAAAATGAAAACTAGAAAATCCCAAGAAAATCTTTCAAAATGCCACAGAGAAATACGCTGGCGGCTCTGAGGCTGGTTCTGGCACGTGCCCAGGTGGTGTGGAAATGGCAGGCTGCCAGCGGGTTGCTGGGGATGCTGCAAAGAGAAGCTGGTGTCTGACTCACTACGCTATAGCCTTTTGCGGATCAATATCTTTCATTGTTTCTTTTTCTTTTTTTTCCTCTTTCCTTTTTTTATTTCTTTATTTTAAGGAAGAGTGCCTATGAAAATTAACAGATACCAGTTACTGTAGGTGTGTCATAACTCTGTGCCCATCAGAAAGATGGGATGTACTCTGACACATACAGGTAACGGTGAAAGAACTGCAGTAGGGCCCAAAGGGCTTCATTGTAGTGCTGAAAAATACAAAGTAGTTTCAAATCCTTTCCTCATTCCTCCAGGAAGCACAATTTCTGGTGGCAGGTAAATGCCAAGGGTTAGGATCAGGCTGGTAGGTCTGTGTGGCACTGTGTCACTCCTGGATGTCACAAAAGCAGGCTGCCATGGGCGGCGAGATTGGCTGCGCTGCTATGCAAGCTTTACATGCAAATCATTTACTGCTATTTACACTCTAAAGAGGGAATCTGGTGAAGTTAGGAATGGGCCCAATGCATCTGAACCAAACGGCCTTTGAAGAAGTTGTCCAGGAAACCATGGAGTCGTATCAAGCGTTCTTTAAGAGGATAAGAACAAGTCAGGAATCTCAAAGTGCCTCTCCATCCTCTGCTTATCCATCCCACGGGACAGCTCCCCTCTCAGTTAATTCATTCTTAGATAAGCCTTTCAGAATTGCTTTAGCATCAAGTGGATGTAAGCTGCTGGCTGCAAGTAACAGGAGGCAGCATTGCTGGGGGGAATCATTCTTTGTCTTTATTTTTACAGGACATTGTGAAATAGAAACCTCCCACAAATTCTTTCTTTTCTTCTGTCTCTCTTTCTTTCCTTCTTTCTTTCCTTCCCACATACAGTATGTTTCTGTACACAGAAACAGCTTATCTTTTCAGTATAACCTCTCTTCTCAGGGATTCTCTTTGAGAACTTATTGGAGGAAGCATACCAGAGATACATGGCGGTTACATTCTTTTGAATGTGGAAAACCATGAATACATGCTACAGGGATGTCACGAGATTTCACTCTTACGTGAACAATCACACTCATACTCTGAGTAGAAAGTGTTAGAGATTAAAATGCACTTCCCTTGCGTGCAAAGTGGTGGCACACGGCTTGGAAATCTGCCTTTGCCCTTGTCTCCTGTGAAAAGCACAGGGACAGGTGCTAAGCCACCAGCATATCTATACCGACATATATATATATATATACGTGATTTGCAAATTTGAGTCGAAATGTTGGTTTCATCAAAGGAAAGCAGCAGAGCTCTGGGAGCACACCTGCAGTTGTGCTGCTGCACCAGTGCTGGTGTGGGAGCACTCAGCAAGCACTGTGCAGGGCACGCGTGGTGCCTCGTGCTCAGCTCTCTTCCTACAAGAAATCTTTCTTGCTTTGGGGAATCAGAGTTTGTTCCTTAACAGTGTCTGCTCCAGTCTTTGCTGCTGTGTAATATGGAGTTTAAGCCAGGTTATGAGTAAGCCAAATTAGGAAAGTAACATTATTTTAAATCACGTTAGATATTAAGGGAGTGTAATTTAGACATACACAGCATTTTCCTAGGGAAAAATACTGTAACCCTAACTGAAAAGAAAATGAATCAGCATAATATAAATTATTTAACACCTAGATCACAATAAGACTTTGCAAGCAGTGAAAGTTATTTGGGCATCAGGCTGTAGCAAGGCAGCTTTAAAATGGTTTATATTAATCCTGGAAAATCAGTATCTCCATCTGAATTGATATTTTTTCTCCAGAACTTCTGCTCAAATAAGTAAAAAAAGAAAAAAAAAAAAAGGAAACCAATAAAGAATCAAAACTCAGATCTTTCTAACAGCATTACAGGGCTTTGGAATAAAAATATTCTTCTTTTCACTATCTGTTGATTTGGATTAGAAGCTTATCTAGTGTTCTCCTCTAGATTTTGTATACTGTACACTTGGAATATCACTTAGGAATGAAAATCTGAGTGGCACCATGGCTTCAAGAAATTTCTACTCCAATCCTCAGGACAATAATGACAAACTGCTCTAACAAGGCCAAAAACTGTGATAGTTCAGCTCACTGGGGGCTGACTGGGTAATGAAAACCTTACCCATTTGTAGCACATTATGCTGTTCCCTGGAAAATGTTACTTTGAACTTCTCTCACCCTTGTGACATGTACAGAGCAGGGATTTGCCTTTCCTCCAGAGTTTAATGAGGCAGATAAGGAAGCAGAGGAAGATGGTATGTGATATGGGATGGATAAGCATGGAAAATATCAACAGTGTGTCAGTATACACAGCAGTGAAGGTCTGATGGACTTATATCCGCCAGCATTCCGTATCAGCACTCCTGTACATAGATGGCACTTTTCAGAAGCAGAAGGCACGGTCTGTAGAGCTGCATTTCTGTGCTGAACACTGAGAGCAATCATGCAAGCTCTGAGAGCACTTGGGTAGGCACGGCCTGTTGTGCTGAGCTGTAATCAGCGTTTACTTCATGGATAAAAAGAGCTCTAAAGTCAGTGACAACAGAAATACAATTTTTCCTGTTGATTTCCTTCCTTTTGTGCTCCTAAAGTGGTTTCTTTTCATTTCAGCCCAGAGAGACCCCAGCTACAGTTCACTTCCATAATGACACAGCTTGGGAAGAGCAGCTCATTTCAGCCAGACCCTGCTTCTGCTGGCGGCCTCACACATGGCCCTGGCAGCCCCTGCTTGATGGATACTTCATCATTACGCTGGTGCTTACTGCTCAGAAATGCCTATAGGAGGGTTTGCATCCCAAGATGCTGATTCTGATTTCCTATTATTGTTGCTTAGCGATCATAAAGGTAATATCTCTGTTCTATCTAAGCATATTGCAGAAGCATTTTGTCTTTTTGAAATCCCAGCCACGTCTCCTGCTCACTGGGTTTGTGTCCAACCAGATACTGAATTTGGGAGCAAACATCAGATTCCTGTCATTGAAACCAAAACAGAATGCATGTCTCTACATTTGAGCCCACTGAGATTTTTTCTACATGCATAGCATAATTATTTTAAAAATAATAAAAATATTTTAAAAACATTGTATTGAGTTGTTCCAAACTGCAATTTGATCAGTTCCTGCACCAACAATAACAGACTACAATCCCAAATATAAGCTGGGGCTGAGAGAGGAAAAGGGAAAGGTCCAGAGGCTTTTGCTTGAAGGGCAGAAACAGTATTATTTCTCCTGCACAGACTACAGAGCAATTTCACTGTCTCGGGTTTATATGGTGTATAGAAAATTCAGTTTCAAGTGACTGGGTTTAGATTTCCAAGTAGCTGTTAAAATAGAGCCCGAATATAATGGAACATTGCTGTCATCTGAGGGCTCTTTGGTGTTCTTCATGAAAGAGAGCTCAGTTCAAAAAGGAACGAGTACCTACAACCTAAAATATCTTGGCACATTTGACAACTTCATTGAAAACCTCAGCAGAGAGACTGATTCTTGATTTTGCAGGTGACAACTGAGGCAGGAAATGTGAGGTTGAGTGGATGTTTCTTCTACTGATGTTCACAAGTTTGTTTGAAGAAGTCTTCGCCCAACAGTTTTGCTCATACCAGCAAAGCATCTGGGCATGTGCTGGGCTTTAATGACACAAGTTTTCCCAGTGAATTCTTTGACAGTTCCTCTGCCCTAAAAATCTTTGAAAATTCAGGGCTTGGATTCACGCAGAACAAGGCACAAGTAAGAAAGTAGAAATGTGATGGTTTCTCATTTGTTTCTACACCAGTGGCGTTTTCTACTGCTTTATACAGGTGCTCATTATCATAGCTTCATCCACTTTGTCTGCACTGAGATAAACACTGCAAATAGTTGCATATACAACGAAGAATGTCAATAAAGCACTGCCCTCTATGTTCTTCATAGAGAAACATGGGGAGCTGCTGATACCGTTGCCCCTGTTTGGTTGATGCATGCAACGATTCAGCCACACGTGTCAGAAACAGCATGTGGACATGAGGAATCAATCAAGAGCAAGGAGCTGGAGAGCACCATGCACACAGTGCTCACGTGGTCCCAGCTTTCACAGTCTCACAGCATAAATGGAGAGGTCTCATTAAACGTACCCACTCCTGTTTACAGAATCAGTTGTTTTAATCAATCACCTCCTCTTCTTTTTTCTTCCCCTCAGGGTTATGGTTTGTGATGCACTTCCAAAAAACTAGAATTCTCTAGCTTGGAAAGCACAAAACCAAACTTCTAAGTAAATACCCAGTTCTCACCTTCATCCGTATTTTATTTTGCCGTTTTCATTTTTAGCCACTTTTCCCCTCTCCCCTTCCCCTTGAGAAATTTTGCTTGGAAACAGACCTGAAACTTCGCAGCTTTTATTCTCTTTTCCCTGACTGTCCTAATCCTCACAATACATAACTGAATTTTTTGTGGTTATTGAACTGCTTCTCTATTCATCTGTGAGCCATCCTGGTGGCTGAGAAAGAGACTGCAACACTGACACTGAACAGCAGTAGGGTAGAGGTAGTAACATGGCAAAACGCCCCCAAACAAACCTCCATACAAGTAACAAATAAGTATTTTTCGAGGCAGCATGCATTGGGGTGAAGGCAAAGCTAAGTAGACTGAGCACAAAGAGAATGGCTTCATGCCGAAGGCAAAGATAATGGCTACATGGAATTATTTAAATGTCATCTCTCAAGGAATGAGGAAGCACTTTGCTACGTGTGCTGCCTGCCATGGGTGGGTGTGCTGCTCCAGGGAGGGGTTTCAAGCCACCGGCACTGGAACCCACACTGCCCGGCCCAGCCTTTGGTTGCCTGAGGAGCATCAGTTCTGAGCAGACCACAGGTTGTCTCAGTGTTCAGCCTGCCCATTGCTGCACTGCAGATCCGTTGCTGTTTTATTCTCTCACAAGGACCAACTTCTGCTACACTCTGTTCAAAGGATCCACACTGTTACTAGCTGTACATATCCACTTTTGGCTGACCCCCACCTATTCATAGCAGAGAGAACCAAGGGATAAATTACAGTCTTTTTCGGATGTAGATAAATACAATCATATAAAATTACTGCTCCATTTACAGAAATTGCCTTTCAGTCTTAAAAGAGATGTGTGTGTCCATTATACCTCTTTTCTTGATCAGATATTATTGGAATTGTCACCTCTGTAATTCATAGTATGCACCCTCATAATTCTTCCAGCTACATCTCTTAGGAGTATCTCCAGAGTGAATTATGCTTGTAAACATAACAGAGAGAAAACTGTTGCTAACAAATCCAAAATCCCAGTTCTTAGTTTCTCTTTCCCTTTCTCTACTGTTGTGATCATTTTGTTTGTTGCAAACTACTACATTTTAACTCCTTTATCTCTGGTTCCCACCTCTCCAGTATTTTTCTAAGGGAATGATAATGATAATGGAGGAAGTTCGGATCATTTCTTCCTTTTTGGGTAAACAGACTGAAAGAAAAAGAGCTCAACATTTGTCTGGTAAAGAAATCTTTGCATTCCTTTCCCAACTTCCCCATGGAATCAAGTTGAGGAATGTGTCATAGTGAGATGACGGAGACCAAATTAGAGAATGTGCTAAGCTGTCACATGTGGGAAGGCAGGATTTGATTTTTCATTAGATTTTTATGGGATGAAAGCCTTCATCAGTGTTTGAAAGAGAATCATTGTCACCATAACAGAAACTTATCATAATTTTACATCTAGACATTGCTGAGAAATAATACATTAGTGGAAAATGGAATACAGCGTACAACACAAGGTGAAATCCATGTTGCTTGGACCACCAGGATTTCAGCTTCATGAAGGCTGCACTTGGTAGCTTAGGCAGTGGAAGCTGATTTCACAGTGGTTTCGTTAGTCAAAAATCCTGTGCTATGGAGACAGCAGAGTTCAAATGAATCAGGAGAAATCCGGCAGAGAAATCAGAATATCTTTGGCACTCCTAAGAGTCCAGAGGCCAAAACTGTACATTTTTCAGACACCTCCTGCCAGGAAGGGTTTCTCATACGTGGAAGGATTCCTTAAATGGGTCCCGACTGCTGAGATTTTTGAGTGGGATTTAACAGTACTGCACAACAATCATTCAAAAAATGTGTTCACGTTCTTCCTTTCCTAATCAATAGCTAAAGCAATAGGCAGCAAAAGTCAAATAGGAAATTATGAGAGCTAAGAAGATAAAATTGCCCCAGAATGCCCATCTCAAAAGACTCTAAGAGAATGATTTCATTACGACTTATTTCCCCAGGTCTCAGCTTTTCTCAATTTCTGATGACTGATGTGTCAGATTTTATTTCCACATTTAATAGATTTTAATCTGTAAAACATTTCTGTACCAAAATGAATCTGGAGATGCTTTTTATGAGGTTTACCTCCCAATAAACGATAGAATTCTCCCAAGCTGGCAATGACCTGTCGTTTCAAGTTTAGCAGCAGATTCTCAGCATTAGAAAAGCTGTACCCTTGTGACAACTCTACAGTGCAGGAATATGACTTTGTTCATAACCTTGAAGAAGCTGCAGTCCAGGTGACTACTGCACATTTTCTTTCCTGTATTAAGTCGATAGATCTGAAAGTGAGAATAATTAATCACGGAGTTTGGGTTTGGGGCCAAAGCATCACCTAGAATAAGTCAATATAGCTCCTTTAGCATACACAGCTCTCTATTGCTTCTCACCTGCCAAAGTTCTTGCCCTTAATAGATAAAACTTTGTAAAGAAATAAGGCCATTGTGGAGACAATCCATAGATTTATTACAACAGCACTAAAAAGAAAGAAAAACAGTTTTAGCTCTTGACAAAAAAGTAAAATAAATCTCAACTGTGCTGAAACCGCCATTCAGCAAAACTTCCAGTGTCCTAAGCAAAACTGAAGGTGAGACGTGTTTGGCATAACCCCAAGAATTTTTGTCATTTTGATCTGAAGATTTCCAGAGTGGAACTTAATGTTTTACCCTAAAAGCAGATATTTCCTCTTGAAGAAATAAACGATAAAGAAAATAAAATCAACTCAACAACAAAGTTCACTTGGAAACTGAATCGTCCATTCAACAAACGCGGACATCAGCAAAAACAGAAATCCTGACCACAGGCACTTCTCTTTCCAGAGAGCGATGGAACTGAAGAAACAGCGAGCAGCTCCAAGAGAGTTTATCTAAGTGAGTGTGAGCTCTTCCATTCCTATCCACCTGCAGAGCCACCTCAGAAGGGACAAGGATGCAGCTCCCTCTGGTTGTGTGAAACCAGCTGCAACCTCTGCTCGTTACTAACAGGTGCAGCCTGCATGTCTGCCTGCCACCTCCTGGAGCCTCCCTACAGCCCCTCCATGCCCAGAGCTTCTCAGAAAACCCTGGCACCAAAATCACAAGGGTCACTGCATGCACTATGTCTGAGCATTTCTACCTAAAAGAAAATCTTATGCAAGTACCTATCAGAGATCTCAGCGCACACGGACACTTGCTTGGATAGGGCCCTAATGAAAACTGCGATTAAAGATACAGAACTGTGAGACCGGAGAGGATTTCACAGCTCCGGCATCCCAACATTAGGGAACTCATGCAAGGTCCCATGTTTCAAGCAGCAGCTGCTGTTACCCTGCTACCTGGCTGTCAAATGTAACTAACTTTTATCTGTCACTGTAAAATGGTACTTGGAAAGCCCCAAAGTTATAACTCACGTGATCTGACCTTTCTTTAGCAGCACATACACCAAGTGGAATACAGCCCAAATTCACCTGCAAAAGCTGCATTGCTCATCTCCTGAAGACAAAGCAAAAATCCTGTCCTCATAAACTTGGCAACATAACTGAACAAGGGAGAAATGGCGTTTTAAATCAGATGCGCTACAGTTTTCATGGTTAATGCAAGTCCTTAAGCATGATTTAAGTAACACAGACTGTGCTACTGCACCAGGCTTTGCTCTGAGATGGAAAGGACACAGTTTGATTAAGGGTTTGTAGCTTTAAATGCAAACAATTAAAACGTATTTGATGTTTGAAAACAAACACACTCGTTTCCTTTATTGACTTTTAAAACCTGCCGAGCTGCCACTATTGAACCTGTCAATGGTTTCACATGATGACTATAGATAGGAATGTAGTGACCTCACTGTGAAAATATACAGGAAACACTCTTGTTCTGGTAACTCAATTTTAAGATCAATATCATTCAATTATTTAGGCATGTCAGTCTTTCTGATAGTACAAACAGTACAGTTACGCATAACAGAGGAGAGAAGCTCGAGGTTTATTTATTGGATGCAGCAGGCTGTATGACAGACTGCAGTTCATGCTTGTAGGGTAGCTCCACATAAATCTTAAAGGCACGGTCCTGACCCATCCTGGGGAGCTGTGCTTCTCTCTAAGCCCACGGCAGGACAGGTGCTCAGCTGTTCCCATGGGGCATCGCTGAGAAGTGACACAGGGGAGCATGTCACCATGGCACAGTGACAGCAAGGGGTGGCACCGTGTCAGCCACAGGATCGGCCCTGGGGTGCTGCTCCCAGGAAATCTTTGGTAGTGTGGCCACAGATGAGCGAATGTGCCTGGAAACCAGAGAGGAAAATGGGAAAAGTGACTGGCAGAGATCACTGTGAGCGGTTGGGCACAGGGAGGGTTTTGGAGGCTTTTCTGGGAAGCAGTGGATCTGAACCTTCTCCCAACACTTACACTGAGAGGGAAGGTGTAAGAGAAAAGTCTCTACAAGGGGATTTTCATGAATATTTTCTGTCCGGGGATTTTCTGTAGGACAGCATTACCACTTCTGACTAAATCTTGAAGAGCATTGCGCAAGAAAACACACTCTGCCATTACAACCCAGCACAGTAGCAGCCATCCATATTTCATGGTTTGACGTATTTTTTTTTTTTTGGTTTGCTATTTGGCATCCATTAATTAGAACACGTATCTTGGAACTTTGGGACTTGTTTAAGAACACCCAGGATGCCAAAGGCCTCATGGTTCCATGCCTCCCTTTCCCCAGCTGTACAATGAAAGCATCACACCACGTGGGAGATGCGAGCCGAGCATTTCTCAAGATTCACGCTAGGATTATTTCCTATGCATTAGCTACATCTTGTAATTGGAGCAGCCCAGATCACTTGGAAGGTCTGAAGGCAGGTTGGTACCCCACTTCAGTGCTGTAAGAAGTTGTACTTAGTTTTCACAGTAAACAATTGCACGTACCACTAAGAAGGCAGGGTGAGCTCACTCACACTCTGCTTCAAGAGCTACTAGAAAAGAACGAGACACTGGAATTCGAGAATATGGGATTAATGGGAGAATACTGGAGTCATCCATAGTGTGTGCCCTGTTCACGTGGCTGGCATCCAGCATAGCAAACCCCACTGGCTCACTGTATGCTCCCTCCTTCTGAGGCTGACACCTCTTCCCTGTGCTCCCATACATATAACCCTCCCACTTGCAGACGTAATTTAACATCTGTTCAGAAAAATGAAAAAAAAAATTCTATGGGTTTAAGAGGAGTCAGGAACTTCACCTGCTGTGAATTTCTCCCTCTGCTACTTTCCTTTTTTTCCCCAGAATTTAAGCTGCATTTGCACAATATGGGATTTTTTTTTCTTTCCTGAGATCGCTGTAAATGGATTTTGAATGTAATGTAAATTGCAGCGTTTTCTGTAAGTGATCAGACTCTGGAGTAGTCTAATTCACTCTGGGAATCCATTCCACCACAAAACCTCCATTACTGAAAATACCTTCAATATTATTACTGTTTCTCCATAGATTGCATGGATGATGGAACCCCTGAAATCTTGTGGCTAGGATCTGAGATGGACTTTTCCCTCCCCCTTGGTTAACAGCAGCTACAAAATGTACAATTCATGTCTCTGAAGTGAATAAATATGATTGTGTTGAACAATAAATTGCAGTTAGGAATCAATACATTATATCCAAGAGTGTTTATGGAAAGTGCTTTTGTCCCCTCAGAAATGAAATCACACGGCTGCATTTTCTTGTTTCTTCCTGCCCTGTTTTCAGATTTACTGGTGTTTACCTGCAGTTCATTATGTGCAAGAGTTCTCCTGGAATTGCTGCAGAAAATTATCAGGCCATTCTTTTCTCTACTGCTGTTGTACTGAAGTGCTCTCAGTGAAGTCCCAGGCCATACAGATTCAGTAAGTTTACAGATGTCAGTAATCTCTGCCTGGAGACTACCAGTCTCCCTCGTGTTACATCACAATGCCCACAGCATTAACTGATCAGTTAAGCAGGAAAAAATAAAATATAATAATAAAAAACAGATCGATCTTGCAGTTCACTCAGTCTAACCATTCTGATAGGTAATTCACACAGATTTAATATAGAAGGAAATAATTGTCTAGTTAAAACTCTTCCTATGCCACTGCATTATCCTACCAATCAGCTATTAGAAGGATATTTGCAACTTCTTTCAAAAACAGAACACATTAAAACCACGGCTGAAATCAGCATTAGATGATAGATATACATCACACAGAGCTACGGAATGAAAATAAACAGAGATTTGTTATACCACTTGATCTTAGCAAACATGAACATCTTTCCTGCTTGTAATATTCCTTCTGAATACTGAGCACTCTGTGTTAATTGGCAATACAGAGATACAATCCTGTTGAGCAGTAGGAGAGGAAAAGGAAATACATCAAAATAGACGCGGTTATGAAACCCTGCCCCATTGAAATCCTGAATTCTGCTGTTTGTTTCAGTAAGACCAGGACCACCAGCGCTGATTCTAAATGTGACCCACAGCAACACATCCCTGCTGAGTCCAGTTGAGCTGAACCGCTGGCCTTGTTAATGGGACAGGGATCCCATTTTGACTGGAAAAAAATGTTCAGAAAAGATTGTGGCGGATAATGACAGTTGGGAAAGAGATGATGGATGCGGTGCTCTGTGGCTAATTGCATGCCTCAAGAACAACTTTCTGAATAAAGAATAAAACGTTGTGATAGTTGCTTAGTATAAATTCTGTCTGCACAGAACATCCCCCAGAAACTTCCACTTTAGGTCATTTAAACCTGAAGTAACAGTCAGGCTAAATGAATTATTGGCCCCAAGATGAGGAAAAGCACTCTGCCTTTACCACTCAATAGAACTGTATTCTTTGAAGTTCAGTTCATACTCTGTGGCTACATTTATACCATGTTTAATTTTTTATCTCCATTACATTAATTATTAATTAAAAACCTAAACACTTCCCTTTGGTTATTGTATGTTTTCATCACAGAATTCTCACCAGAAAATGATTTTCAGTTGCCTCTCGAATTCCAGCAGTCCAAACAAAGTAAGAATAAGGTTAAACATTAGTTCTGCTTCTTTAATTCTAAGGTTTGTATCTGTAATACTGATTAATTAATGGAACCGGCTGCTGCTCGTCACAGCACTCAGTGCTCCAGGTTAGTAATTAATTATCCTACCTCCACTGACTTGTAGAACAAAACTACTATTCCTTCTTCAGAATGCTTCTTGCATGTCCGCACAGCCCTGCTCCTGCCTGCAAAGGAGGCTGTGCCAAAGTTCTGTGTTAGGACGACAGAGGAGCATCATGGAGCACTTTTCTGAACAACCCTTCCTTCATGGGCTCTGTGACAATCCCCTGCAGTTTTTTTTTTTAATTTATTTTAAATCCAACCTTTGCTCCTCCTCCCCACCCCCACCAGGTTTCGCAAGTCTTTCAAAAATATCATTTTTAATAATTCACAAAATAATATCTAATAGCTTAAAACATTTACAGCGCTTCAGGTTTGCAAGCTGCAAGATTTTTTTTTCCTACAGCCTCTGAGGCTGCCATAAATCAAAGGATTCATTAGACAGCCAAAAACAATCACAAACTGAGACTGTGTTTGAAAACGATGCTGTTTTGTTTTCTGCAATGATAGCTGCAAATGGAGGTTTTAAACCAAACGGACAACTCCACCTGTGCAATAAAAAAATTTAAGTAGTTCTCCATGCAGATGTAGCAGCCCAGAAAGGTTCCCCAGAGCCTTTGGTTTCCTTCACCAAAGGGGCACAGGCAAAGATTGGTTTCTAATCAGTTATAGAGGGGCTGGACAGGCTCAAATTACTGCAGCTCAGTGTGTGCTGATGTGGCTGCAGCTTGGTCCAGGGTGACCCTTGCTACTCCTCTGCTGAACTGCTCAGTAGAGAAAGGGGCTTGGCTTTCTTTTTCCCTTTCAAAAGCTTTCTTTCAGAAGCAGAGTTTAATCGCAGCAAAAGGATATAGAAATTAAATGGCAATGAAAAATACCATTGGACTTAATGCTGTTTGTCACTCCCTCTTATCTTGTGCAATATCAGGAGGAGTGTGATTGCATTTCTGTGCTCCAGCCAAGCTGCTGCTGGTAGATGACGGCAGTCAGAGCAAGGCCATGGGGCTGCTGCTGCTTCTGGGGAGAGGCAGAACAAGTCTTGTGGCAAAGCTAACTGATAACATTTATTATTTTACAGTGTTTATAATAGAAACTGAAATAGGATTTCTATAAAGCAAGCCCAGAAAATATGGCAGTTTTATGCAGAATACTCCCAAGACCTCTTTGTTATTGCTCTTTTCATTGAGATTTGTAATTCCTACCCCAAAAAATCCAAGTTTTCTCCTGGTAATGAGGAATTCAGCCCTGCCATGGGAAACTGCCACGTGTCCCCTTCCTGATGGTGGTTAGGAGATAAAAGCTCACAGAGGTTATGCTCACCCCTCAGACTTCTCAGTTGTAGGTGCCACCAGTGTGGGTGTCAAGTGGATGAAAAAGGCAATGGCAATCTGACAGCGTGCATCTAGTTAGAGGCTGGGTCCATCTAGCATTTAGAAATGGGAAGGCTTATGTTCTCACAGTGCATCTGTGCTGTCCGCTGCACCTGTTCCATTTTGTTAATGACATTGTTCTTCCATCTTTCCTTTCAAAACTGAAGCAGTCATCTATTACCTATGCAATGTAGGGGCTGATTTTTCCCCTCAATTTTGCTGCTGCTATATAACAAATCATTTGTGTCTGCTAATATATCTTCATATACCTAACAAAAACTGATTGCTTTTGGTAAATCATGTTGTTAGCACAACTTCACTACGTTACTTCTTTACTGAGCATCTCTGCATTACAGGAGATCTACTGTTGTTAAGAGAGAGGGGTAAGAAAACACAGTCATTTGGTTTAACATAGAAGAGGAGATGAAAAAACTTCACATTGCTCTTGCAGACAGTTCCCCAGGAACCTTCCCATCCACTTCTACGGAAGATAGATTGGGCTGCCTTACTCTTTTACTACGTCCCCAACAATCAGAAGTCTAAATAGCAGAACTGTTAAACAGCACACAATGAACTAAATCATTTGCTTACTGGAGGAAGGTTTCCTAACTGGAGCCTATTCTTTCTGAAGATTAAAGGCTGTCAATGTACCCCAAAATCTGTTGTTTTCCTGCTCTCCCTTGCCAGGAATACATCTAGTTAGTTTAACTGACTGAAACCATTGAGCGTTAATTGCTTGCTGGAAAGCCTGCATCTACAACCCAGATTCCTTATTTAAAGTTTCCTGATTGAGTTAAAAGAAAAAAAAATATCTCACTTCATTTTGTGGTCTCATTTTTTTGTTTTGTTTTAAACGTACTGCTCAAAAGAACATTAAAACATTAGTTATCTTTGTTGTCTTATATTTGTTACTCTTCTACACTTCGGCTCTTACCCTGTGAGTACAGAATGGCCTGAAGCATATGCAATCACCTTCCCTTGCCTTTACATAGTTTTCACTTTGGAAGCCACCTGCTGCTTCCCTGAGCAGTAGCTAAGTAGAGGCCTTAGAAAACAACTTGTCCTCCGAGCATAGGTGCTGCCTGCAGGGCTGCTCTGCAGCCACGTTCCACTCTGCCAGTGGCAGCCCTCCCTCCTCAGGCATACACGCTTTCTGCTCAGAGAGCAAGAGAATTGCTTGAATTTGCCCTCATCCTGACCAGAGATCCTCAGAGACTCAATTCATGCCTTTTAGCACAAGATGGATTACAGTCATGTGCTCGTGGCTCATCTCTCAGAGGTAAGTGTTGGTAAACCACAAACAAAACGTTGCTGTCAGACACCTGACATGGACAGAGTACCAAGAGCCTGATTTGGTCCTTATGTTCTTTAACAGACAGTATAAAGAATACAGAATGGGCCTGGAATAACCAGTGTCACAGGGAACAGAACTACAAATTCGGATGCACAAGGATCAAGTAGTCCCCATCTCCTTTATCAGTTTATGCGCTTTCTTCCTCTACACTTACACCTTGCAACAACCCAGCCCACTATGCCATTTGCACAGCTATAGGGAGAACCTCCTCCTATCTGCAGTGGTGACAGAATTTGGCCAGTGGTGATTTGTCATTTGGAGACACTGAATTTGATTCTTGTCTCAGCAACGCAGGTAGTTCTCTTGTAGTAGCGCAGAAGTACATGGGTATTTTGTAGGCATGAAAGTTATCTTTCCTACAGTTCTCTCATTTTATTCCACAGCTGCTAAGCTTTCAGCGATGTACAATTGCATCCTATCGCTTCTTCCTCACACAGCCCTCCTATCTTGCACTTGCACTACGCTGCAAGTGACTCACGCACAAACTTTCAGTACAGAATGGAGAACTTGTCGTCTGCCAAATCTGTTGTTTCCCAGCCTCTGGAAGGGAGGGATAATACAATGCTGTGTATGATTATCTAAACTGAGATAAGCATGGAATACATTGTTCAATGCAGACTGCCCTCTCCCCCCCACAAAAATTGCTGGAATGTATATGAGGTATTCCAAGCAATTGCTTGATTGTCACGCTAATAGGAAAGAAGAGGGGTTACATTTCTCTCTCTTTCCCCCTCTTTTTGTGTGCACTCGCATGAATTTCAAGACCTCCTCTGAAAGCATTTCCAGTTTCTCGTCATCTTTAATTTACTGGTATCCAGAAACATAAGAAAGAAGGAAAGGGAGAAAGAGAAAGAAGTGTTTAAGCTTAAAAAAAAAAAAAGTCCAATTTAGCTCAAAAATGCAATACCAATTGCTGTCAGGCAAAAGGCTGGATTTTCGTTTACTTCGTTAATCGTAAGTGCAAGGCAGAGAGGAGAATACCTTTTTAATTATTTCATTTCATTACAAGTATGATTGCACCGATGCAGATCATAAAAACACATTCACTGAGGTGAATTAAAACATTTTTAATCGCTGCAATAAAGTCACCGGAGCAAACTGTTCGATGGAGTTCTCTTCCAGCTGCCCATCCTCCCTCAAAAGCAGAGAGCTGCGTGTCAGCTGCTCACCTGCAGGCGCAGTTACAAGTAGCAAGGACAGCTGGACAAGGAGCAGGCTAAATAAATCAATAATAAGCATGCATGAATGCTGATAGGTCATCGCAGATGATCATGAACCGTAGGGTCTGGAGTTACACTGCTCTGTTCAGGCGGGCACCAGCAGCAGGTGGTGGATACTGAATGGCATCCCTGTCACCCTGACTCCAGACGTTGCTGTCAGCAACATGGGTTCGTGCGAGTCTGCCAGAAGATCGGGGAGTTCCTAAAACCGGGGGGATTCCAGCCTGAGACACCTGCACGAAGCCACATTTCTCCACCCACCAGCAATGAATCCAGGAAGTGGGGGAAACCAGGAGTGAGCAGCAAAACGAAACCAAACCCAAACCAGGTCATTAGCGTGGAAAACACAACCTCACCGTGTAGAAACACCATTTTAAAGGACAGGATAACATGAAAACATCTGTGTCCTCACAGGATGAGACCCTCTCTGCTAGAGAATGCATTGCTGAAATCTGAATCCACTGAGTCCAGCCCCAAGACCTAAACTGCAGGATTTTGAGTGAGAATAAACAGTTTTTATTTGTGCAGTTTTCTCTCACCATAGCTACTTGGGGATCCTGATTTTAACATTGAGATTAATCTTACTAAATCCTTTCTTACATGAGTAGAGTCCTTAGTTACGCTGTTAGTGACACTATGTAATTAAATTATTGTTGTGATGGTACCACCAAAAGGAAGTGGTGGAGAGCTTAAGGGCTGTTTGTGTTTTCATATGCCATTTCTGTGCTTATCTCTGTGAATAAAAAAGCACTGTTCTAATGAGAAACACCAGCTTTAATAAGAAACCTCTGCACATAATTTGTACCTGGAGTGAGTGTGATGTCCTGACCCAGGACATGTTCAATGAATATAGCTTCCATCCCACAACACTGGTACTTTGCTTAAATCACAAATCCAATGAACCCTTATCTGGAGACTGACACATCTTAAAACAGATTATCTCTCCATTGCCAAAGTAGAAACTGAGGTAGAATCTCATCCAACCCCCTCCCTTTCCTTCCCCCTGGCTTTATATTTTTTTCTTTTACCCCCTTTCCTCTTTTTAAAGTATAAATCCACGCTGAGCACAGGTTTTGTTCCAGTGCTTGAGCACTATTGTAAGAGCAGGAATGGCATTCATTTTTTAATGAAGCCCCATTTCAAATGCTTCTCCTGCTTCCCTCGAGCATTTTAAAATTTGGAAAGCAACACAGATTGACTCCTATTGACCCTGTTGTTTATCTTTGTCTCATTGCATGTTTGGCTTTCCTTTCTGAGGCTCGCTGCTTGAGCAGATTTGGATTCTGCCCTTCCCTCTGCCTGAGGTGTGCAGGGCTGCCAGGCAGCAAATCCATACCTGACCTCCTTGGCAGCTGGATGATCTGAACTCAGAGACCCTTCCTTCACTATTAGTTTCAATATGCATGTTGGGAAGGAAAAAAAAATAAACAGACTTTCTTATCCATTCTTTAGCTATAGATTGAAACTTAGATACTTGGCCAACGTGAATGACCTACGAAGCATCAGGCAGCAAAAGGATGGCTGACCTCAGCACTAAGCCAGCAGCTCTGCTAGCAGCCTGGGAAGACAAAGCTGAGCAAAGTTTGACTCCACCAGCTCACTGATTCGAAGCCACAACAGCACCCCTCTAACAGAAAGAAGGGTACCACCAGCTTCACTGCTGACAGAACCAGACACAGCCACGTAAATGCCAGTAGCACACAGAGACACAGCACAAACTCGTGTATTTGCCTTAGAAGGCAACTAATGCTTCTGTTGCATCATACGTGCCAGCTTAGTGCTAAGGCTTACACACAAGCGTGTGGAAGCACCTCGAAGTGCTAAGGGTACAACCAGGCAAGAAGTGTACATGCTTCCTGCAGCCGCATTGGGAATCCTAACACCACAGCTGGAGCAGAAACACAAAGCACCAGGAAGGACAAACTTGCTTGAGAAATAGACTGCGTTCAGTTTATGAAAATGCATCAGCCTGCAAAAATATTCACGTAATACTAAATGTTGGAGAACACCCAAAAATTCGCTGGGAAACCAGTTCTTTTAGCTAACTGGTTTTCTAACTTATCATCAACTTTTTCCTTACTTGCTTGTAATAGTTATTCTATAAAACAAAAAACAACCCAAACACCGCTCCTGTAGATATTTTACAAGAGAACTCATCTGAGGACAGCACTACATAAAAGTATTTTTTTATTGTTTTCACCATAATCCTATATTAAGCACAATTATTTAAACCCTTTTGATACATCGAACTGAGACTGATTTTGTTGCTTCAGTATGAGAAAAAATGGTTCAGAGCAACATCAGCTCTACTGGTTGCACTGAAATATGGGGAACCATGAAATATTTATATACAGACTGAGAACGGATATGAGTTATTCAGAGCATTACTTATACTATAAAAAATACTTGATTTAAGTAGAAGTTTAATTTGTTAGAATGCATCCACTTGAACTTGATTTCTTTTTAAATCAATGTTAGCCTCATACTTAGAATAAAAGTCTTGGAAGCTGAATGCTTTGAAAGAAGGAACAAACAAAAGGCTTGTCAAGTATAAGCATTATCTCTACCTCCCTACAACAAGAACAGTTACATTTACTGAAAATGAAGATATGCCTCAAACAAAAGGGAACACCTGGATTTCTATTGTACCAATAAAAGGCTCCATCCAAAAGCTTCTTAGATATTATTTTAATATCTGAATTTTGAGCATACTCTGCAGGACAGACTAAGGTGTCAGCATAGTGAAGTCTCAGCTCTTCATGGCTCCCAGTAAAGCTTTTTTCTTAATTATGTTATTATATTACAATTGTATATATACAATATCTATGAAAGCTTTTCCTAACTGGGTGGTTTGCTCAATTCAAAGAGTGGTTTCTTGCTTTGTTTTCTTTAGTCAGGTTTTCTGCTGGGACTTCTTTGAGATCAGAATCAAAGCTACAGTTTAATTTTATTTCCCATTGGGCAGTACGACTTATCACAAGTAAACTTGCAGCAGGGAAATAAACATCCCTTCACCTTAAGTGCTCATTTATTGTTTTCGCTTTATCACTCTAGATTAAAACATAGAGCTTGCCTCCCAGGCTAAAATTAGCTTTTCATTTTAAATGACTGGCATTCGGGTCTGAAAAATAACAAGCTATTTATTTCAATATTTACCATGTCCATTGAGAAGGGGCTCACGTTATGGCCAATTAGTAGTTAGTTGTGATCTGTTATTCAAACATTTGTCTGCTGTTTGGACACGCAGATATTGGCTTGCATGCTCCCCTCCTTACAAGGCTCTGCGACTCTCGTTGAGCAATGAGTCACAGCACAGACAGAGACGATGCAGCAACAAGAGCTGCCAGAACCTGACATGAGCTAATCTCGGGAAGGAAGGGAAAGAAAGGCAGTGTATCATTTGGTTAGAAACACACATCTCTTTGAAAAAATGAGCTGACACTTGCTTTGAGTTTGTGTGCTGGAGATACGGATGTTTCCACTACAGAATCCAAGCTCAAGACATTATGCACTGAGTCCTGCTTTCTACTTAATGGATCCCAACTCCTCAAGCACTTCTCTGTGACACTTGCTTGCAGAACATGGACAGCCCCCAGTGCCACCCACTAGCAGCACAAGGCCTACAGGGCCCACTCACCCAGCCTCACCTCGTATCCTGAGACTTTACTGCTTTCCCTTTAGCAGTACAATTCTTCTGGATTATTGTCATTGCTACGGGCAGCACTTTGTGCTGAAAGGCAAGGGGAATAACAACTTGGTTTTAATGGCTCCAGCAGCCTGTAGATCTGAAGACAGTTCTGATAAAAGAAGCTGGTAACAGGATTGAATTCTCAGGGTAAACAATCTCCCAATGGAAGAAAACATGAATAACAAGAGATTGAAGTATATCTAAAGCTGCCCGGCTCATTTTCTGGCTTCTGTTCTTCTCTCTTCCCTCATTTATTATTTTCAGATTTGTTTTCTGGGGAAGGAGGACTCCCAGATGTGTGCCCTCAGTCCCAGGCTCCCAATACTTTCAGCAAGAAGTGCTGCTAATCTGCATCATAGTCAGTGCTAGAACTTTCTGAGGGTCATTTAATAAAGGCTTGTTCCAAATGACTCATGGCAGAGTCATGAGGCATCATAACAGTTTCAAAACCAACATAATCCAGCAAAGTAGACACTGAGAGATCACCATTTTAATTACATGTTTTAGGAGGCATCACTAGGAATCATATTTGTCACAAAGCTTTGTGCCTAAAGCAGGGGATTATTCAGTGATGATGGCTTTACCCTTAAAGACTGAAGAGATTTATTGAGATGTACTGTGACAACGACCAAATCACAGCCATGGAAGCACTTTTGTAAAACATCCAAAAAGAGAGGATTTTCTAATCAGTGAAATCTACTCTTATTTTATTAACATTTCATCAGTGATGCCTATGAAATTGTAGTATTTCTTGCCTATACCATCCCTAATCTGCAGGACCATCAGTGTTTGCAATATATCAGTACTTCAGTGGGCTTTCTCACCCTCCACTCCCACTTCTGGTGAGATGATGTGTGGAAATATGAACTTGAAACATAGTAGAACACATTTTGGCTAGTAACTTAATAAGAGTGCCATAGAAGCCACCTACCAGAAGAACAAGGTCCTGCTCAGCTGGAGACAGTCATGGATTGGAGATGGGAGCTTTCCTTCAGGCTCTGCATTGGTGCCTCTGGAGGATCACCTGAGCATGCAGGTCCGCAGCTGCCATAGGAACAAGGAGACCAACTCACTCCTCCATGGTTGCTGAGAAGAAGCACAGTAAACACAACTGAGTTCCAAATAGGAGCACTGCTTAAACTATTAAAATATTGGGATTGCTTGAGGACTTACAGGTGGGCTTTAGCATCTATGCAGATTCAAGCTTTAAGTGAAGCTGCCCAACTGATTGAGCATTTAGAAGGAATTTCCCCCAGGAGCTCTCTGATGTTTAGTAAGGTGTTAACTGATCCTGCAGCTGGGGTCAGTTAATGATTTGATCCCTCAGCTGGGCACTGAAGAGTCTCTTTCCTTAGTAGAGCTGCCTACAAAAGTGATTTTATATAAAACAATTCTAAACAATTAAAAGGCCATGAATCTGAGTCTGGCTCTCCAGAAAGACCAATATTTAAAGAGCACTGAATTGTACCCCTCTGTCATCCTGAAATTTCATGTCATTTCATTAAATTTAATTTAGTAGACATTAACAGGATAAAATTCATCTTCCCTCTGGCTGCTCTGTGGAGCTCTGACCCTGAACTGTTTGCCAACCTTAAATGAAAATTAGATTAAAAAGTGCAATAAACACAAATACCAGAGATTCTGTGAAATAAATCTGTTCATATGAAATCACTGTATGAACATACAATTCCTCAAGATGTGCAAAGAACAAAAAGGGCATAATTGGCAAGCAATAGGAAATAAAGCACAACAGGGAGCTGCTATACCTTCTTATGAGGAATTTTTCAGGCTTTTGCTAGCAGGTACTTTAATTCAGTTGACTTAATTAAGCACCATGTGTGTAAGATGAGGATTTCTGGAATTTTAACATATGTTCTTAGACATGGGCTTTCAAAACAAAAACTGCCACTCATTAGGATGAGTAAAGAAACTTTTGAACAAAGGGTCAGCAAAGCAACTCAGACACCACCACCAGGGACTATTTGTGCCTTCTGGAATCTGATAGTTGTGTCATTGGGTCACATAACTCTCCTTGTCACCATGAGTCCATTTTCTCTCCTCTTATTTTTCTTACTTTTCCGTGGTTTCCTTTTCAGTTTAGGAAATTAGGAGGGAAGCGGGGGCAATGGAACTGTTTCTAAATACCCAAATGCTTGATTTAATGCCATTTCCTTTGCAGAAAAGAAGCCATCTGTTCTGCCCATGTATGGAAATAATTTAATTTAATAGCATAATAAACATTTAGAAAACCATTAATATTTGATTACTAAGTGGTGTTATTATACTAGTGCCTCTTCTTTTTAAAAAATATTGGCTCTAAAAATGTATAGATTTAACATCTAGAGGATGAAACACAGCACTGGTTGAAACTCTTGAATGGCTTGCAGAGGGGGATTGTTATTGGCCCTTAAATGAGGCCTTAACCATGGGTGTTAACAGCTCACGGAGAAAGCTTTAACATTAATCAGAGGGCTGCCTCTTATTCAGTTTTGGTACATAAAGAGAATGACAATGATGTGAAGAAACAAAACAGAATGGTAAATTGAAAAGAAAAGTGGGATAGTGCCAGAAAGAAATGCAGAGAGGCTGTGTGCAGGGAAAGCCAACAGAGTGACAATCAAGATTTTTTTTTTTAATAGAAGAAAAGGCAGAAAAGGGAATTCATTTCATTCCAGTTATGAAAATGTATCTGAGTGCCCATACACGGAACACAAGTAGTAGGGAGTTTTCTATTCAATAGATGGAACATTTATTTGGTTTCACACCTGTTGTCCAAGTGACACGACTGGCAGCTATTCCTGTCCTCACTAATGTGCAAATCTCCGTCACTCCACTTCTAGCCTGCATCAGGGGTCTCTAACACTAAATCCTCAAACCTATTGCCTTGATGAATACAGATTTCACTGTATTCACTGGTGTCACTGCTCTGCACCTGCAGCGCTGTCCCGGGGCAGCCCGGTGCGTGCAGCAGGACATGGCTGCTCCGTCTGCGGCAGGGAGACAAGCGGACGTTCCGAAATGTCACAGACACAAAACTTCTCTCAAGGGTGACTCTGAAGACACTGGTTTTCATTTTCTTACATTCTCTCATTTTCTTTCTTAAAAAGAAAGAAAAAGAAAGCAAGGTCCAGATGCATTTTCCAATAGAAGATGAAGGAAAAACTATTTTCTGAAGCTGAAGTTGTTCCTCTCTCTTTAAGGCTAATGTGCCTTTGTATAACAGAGGGGGTCGTATGAGTATCCTGCAATGGTAAAAGCAGATCATTTACATGTGGGAATTGCCAGCTGGAGAGGAGAAAACATACTCTGGTGTTTGAGACAAGTTCTGCGAGACGTTAAAAGAAACCATCTGCTTTTACTTTTTGTTCCCGTTTAAGAACAGCTTGTGTTTGCAGTTCACAACTTAACACATAGTAATAACCTACAGGACTTTGTGAAGCATGGATCTTGTTTTCCTGCATGCATAAAAAAATACAAAAGTCTGTGAGGAAGACTTTTCCTTCTGATCACTGTCTGTGCTCGGTGACGTTCTCAACAACAGCTGTAGTATTGCAGTAAAACCCAGCCAATGGGTATTAGATGCAATGTAAGGCAGAGGTACTAATTTCTACTATACACTCAAGCAGAACTGAGCTCTTCTTACTTTCAGTGCACGCGCAGCCAGTTTTTGTTTATGGTAGGCAAACAAATGACTCATCTGCTCACCATGGAGACCGAGGTTTCAATATTGTTAGGACCTTCAATTGCACTAGTGATAAAAATACCCCTATCAGCCAAACAGCCGCTTCAAGGAATTCCCTCTAGCTCTTTCCAAAGACCATTTCATTAGCTGTCTCGTGCAGTGAGTGATTTCCCCCACACGTTAGCAGTAAGTGGAGGCAAGGTGTGCGTGGCACATGGTGAGCGATGGCTGCACCCCGCGGGCAGTGGGGCGTCACCTCCACACCTACTGCCCCATTCATTTCGTTGCTCATTTGCTCTGCGGCATTTCTGTCTGAGCCAGGGCAGGCTGACGATCACTAAGAAAAGGATAGATTTCCAGGTAGACTGTAATGCGTTTGATTGTAAAGAATTCACTTCTAAGCCGTATCTCAGCAGACCTTTGGGGCCCAGTCTTATCTTTGCTGAAACCCCTTCGTGATCCCTTAAGTCAGCCCAGATTCCAAAGCGCAGAGGACGAGGCAGGAATTCTGCATACTGTTCATCCAGGATTTTCTACACGGTGCCTCACTATCCTGAAGTAAGGGTCAAGTATTTGGCTGCCTGTGTCACACAGTTTGGAGTTTCCTCTTATTTTGTTTTACATTTGTAAAGCTTCTTAGACTTTTTAGTTGCTGTGACTGCCTGCCAAAATATGGGCAGTATAAAGTACTAAGTGAAATTAGAGAATAGTGGATTTTATGGTTAAAATGCAAGTCTGGCAGAATCTCTGGTTGAGATAATGCACTCCAGTGAGCATTAATAAAGGTAGGATATTATGGAGAATTTCCTTTCCCTCGTCTCTTCCCTATACCCCCTAGAACATCTGATGATTGGGTCTGGCACATGAATGATCCCATATGTACCATTATGATATCAGACATCTGCTACCCATCAAGATGTCAGCTTAATTTGAAAAGAAAACATCTATAAACACACGTACAAGCACCAGCCAGAATGCTTTGTGACCTTTAGATATTTACTTAAGGAAATTAAATGCACATCTGATAAAATCAGAATTATGATAACTGTGAAAAGACACAGTGTGAGATTGTTCCCTGAAGTGGAATTGTGAATTTAGGAACATTTTATTTTTATTCTTTTGCCTTAAAAGGAGAAATGACCTCCTGCATTCCCAGATGAAGAATGACCCCAGAATCTCAGGGCCACCTGCTGCTTTGATGGAAGAGAGAAACTCTAGTGCACCTAGCTGGTATCATTTTCCAACCATTCCATTTCTAGTTGATCTGAATGTGAAGAGTTGTGGAACAGATAGGAGAACTTCTGTCTCCTCTCTCTGGCCTCCTCTGAATTCCTCCAGAATGCAGCAGAATTCCCCGAGTTTGTTCTTCTAGAGAGAGGAATCACCAAAAATAGAATTTTAGGTAGGTTGGGAAAACCAGAGGAATAACTCAAGGAAGGGTGGTGGTGAAAATACTTCTTTGACAGGATTATGAACCCTGGAGTGTCTTCTAAGTTAAAGTTATATGCACAGCAATAAATATCGTCTTTTATTATTTATTACATAGAATATATAGCATATTGTATGAAAATATTATTTATTATTATTTTAAAAAATTGAGGGGAAAAAAGCACAGCCAGCAATTAGATTTGTGTTTAGAGTCCTCAGCAACTGTCACGTGCAATAATGGTAGGCAGTCATGTTTAACTGTTTGTTCTTGAAAAGGTGGTGGTAGAAAATAAGACCAGAGTCAATAAAATGGGAAGAGAAAAACAGGTCGAAACCTTTTTTCATCTATAAGAGCTCAGTCTGAGAAGCATTATTATGGTCGAGTTTGAATAACAAACTCAGGAATGGAAATGGAGCACAGGGCTAACTGCTTTAGTTCAAAGGGGCAAAATCAGCCTGGAATCTGCAGCCCAGCCAGCGGGAAATGAAAGGAAGAGTTCCAACATAATGGGTTGAAAAAAGCCTATTGCAGGTATGTAGAAAACTGCTCCAAAATCAAGCTGAGTTAGAATTTGCCAAAGGATATGAAGGGGTAAAAGAGGTTTTAACAATATAAATAAAAAGAGAACAAGAATAAAAGTGTTCCGCTATGCAGTGAGAATGGGGTCAAGAGTAAAGAATCTAGATATTGCCCCCAAAATAGTGCTGGCACATTTCAGTGCAGGAACAACAGCAGAACGGAGGATGAGGATGAATGTACTGCATTTCATTAGCACCTCTGAGGTGGCTGCAAAGCCCTAAGTGTTTCTTGCACTGCAGGTGAGAAAACCCATTGATCTCCAGCCCAGATACCTGCAGGCAGCAACAGAGGAAGCAGCACGCCTGGGAGCAAGCACTGATGGAACCTCGTCTGGACAGGTACAGGTCTGACCCCTGGAAAGGTGAACTCAGATTTGGATTGATGCAGAACTGGGCACTGCAATCATGGGGATGGAGAGTGTCTCACAGGAGGAAGACCTCAGTATGTTCTGCTGGGCCAAAAGAAGGCTGAGGGAGAACCAAAATGCTCTCTGTAATTTTTTCATGGAGTGAGTTGGGGGAGGAAGAAGTGCATTTAAGCCAGAGGAAAATGATATTTCATCAAAAAAACCCCAACAAAGTAAAAATTGAATGCATGCGCATTGTCTGGGAACAAATCATAGTGGTTAATTAGGAACCTTCAAAGCCATTAGATGAGCGATCCCTGGTCGAACATGGGGAACATATTAGGTACAAGACCAAGCAGAAATCTGCAAGCTTTGTAGTTAAATTTATGAAGCTTACGAGTGCATGTCTATCATAGCAAATGATAGAATGCAAATGATTTAGGAAGCTGTTAATCGCTGTGCAGTGAATGCCTTGAGGGCAGAATTCACTAAGGAGTGCCAATGAAATCTGAATGCAATCTCACTTGCTCCCTACAAACCCACATAAAACTCTAATAGGGAAATATCAAGGCATAAAGATTCGTTTGGCATTCCTGTAGCAGCATCTCTTAAGGCTGAGCTCGGGCTGCATTGTGCTTTTCCTGGCAGAAGCAAGCAGCCTCACAGGGAAACAACAAGCACCTCTGCTGTCTTGTCTCCCCTCACCACAAACCAGAGCAAGATGTTCTGTTGGCTGTTAAGCACTGCTGCTTTGCATGGTGGATCATCTCCGTGCTATTTATTAGAGATGTTTCTTAATTTGGGCACCGTGTTCAGTGGTCGTCAAACCACTGGGGCTTGTAATGATCAGCCAGCACGGAGCTTTACATGAGCTCTGCGCCCTTCTGGCCACGCTGCATGCATGCAGGGTTAGGTAAGCACTATGGATAGGAAAGTGCTTCTTTTTCCATGAGGTTTTACACTGTTCTATGCTATGTGTCTAATGTACAACCGCTTGCACCTATGAAAGGAGGCATGCCTCACCCTGGTAGATGTCAGGACAGATCATTGCCCCAGCTGTTCAGCATGAAGAGACTTCAGGAATGGGGCACTGCACATCAGGGTGGGCATACAGATTTGGCATGGCAGGGGAAGCAAAGAATATTCAGAACAGTGTCTGTGGGTCATGTTTTTATGGAAACCCCATCCTACCAGTCTGCCACATGAAGTGGCTGGCCAAGCACAGCACTGCATGGAGAGTTAACGAACCCTCCTTTTCCATGGTCATTTAAATATTTGTGTGATGGTATCTTGATCTTTTAATTTACGTGAAATTAAAAATGTTTCAATGTCTAGACTTGGTCCACTTGAGTCCCCTGAGCAGCCCCATGAGCCCCGGCGCTCAGAGCTCAGAGCTGCCTGAAGACTTTTGATGTGTCTCCCCTCCACAGCAAGCTCTGGAAAGAGATAAGCTCGCAATTAAAGAAACTTCCCATAAAAGCTGTTTTTAATGGATCAGATGTAAGCTGATCTCACAGGGCTGTGCAGACCCTGAAGGTTTGCCTCAATAAATGACATATTCTCTGGCCAGCTGGGGTTCAGCGTCCCGTTCCTCTGAGCAGCAGTGACAACGCTGACCTCCCTGGAGTCACTTCACAAATCTCATGGCTTGGAATGGTTTGTTCTTGTTGTCTTTGAGATGACCGCTAGTTTCTTTCCCATATATTAGGATGCACTGGAAATAACATGAATTAATTTAACTAGATGACCTTTTACAACTGTCAGAACGCAGTAATTTCAGCTTTCTTGATCCACTCTGGACCCTTTGAAAAAGCAGTAGAAAAGGAGGCTCAGTGTGGCTGACACTTTGCATTGTACCATGGATGTGTCCGAGTCTGAGAGGTTGCCTGATGAACTGCAGTGCCAAGAAAAAGGATGATCTATGCTAAAATGACATAATTTGTTTTTGTGATGTCTCTTAGGTTCTTTCAAAGTGAACAGTTCATGGCTGAAGAAAGCCTTACACGAATTTACGTTGGAAACCTACTGGATTGTACTTATACAAATAAACATAGGAATAAGAACAGCAAGGCATGTAAAAGATACTATTTCAACACTCTGTCACACTTCTTGCTGTGTTGTTAAAACCTGAAAAAATGGCAGTCAAAATAAAACACCGCCTTCCTTTGAAATTTGTAATGATCTAGACTCTGGGCCTATGTTAAGAACTGACGGAAGAGAATGCTGAAAATCTTATTTCTGCAGAACATCCATTCTTGGATCCATAAAACAATAAAACCTCTTCTGAAATGGCATGAAAGCATTTTCCAACCAGATTTCTGACAAAAAGTTCAGAAAGCCAAAAACGTGCTACCTACATACAGAGCGTCTGTGCTTAGGAGTCCATTAGACTGAAATGCTTCCAGAGGGAAATAACAAGCTCACTTCTTCCACAACTGTGCAGTTTGCACGAGGGATGTTTGATCAGGATGCAGGGATGTTCATTTCCATCAGACATTTGTTTTGACTGGACTGCTCTTCTCATGCAGTTCCGCTTGTGAACAGCAAACAGAATTTTCTTCCCCAGTTCTCATTCCTTTCTGGTCCCCATAGTTTCTTACCTTCACTATCAGTTTGGCAGTTCCCCTCTTTAGTTTTAGAGGCCTTCTTTTATGCAGGAAGATATCAGCGAAGATTTCTTAATCCACTGTGTCAGCTGTCAGCTGAAGAGTGATCGATGTATGCCACTTGCTAAAAAATCACAACAAAGCTGTCTGCCACTGCCGGTTTGCTACTGGAGGTGTTCTTGACCCAGGCAGTTTGCTTTATCATACATAGGTGTTTTATTATACTTTAATTTCTTCCTACAAGGTAAATGCATCAGAGCTAGATCGATTTAAGAGCTTTTCAGTTGGCACCCCTGCCAGGTCAGAATACAGACAATGTATGGCAGAGTACGTTCATTTGCTCACACCAAATGAATTCTAGAAAGAATGTGCATCTGAGTTATAGATTTGAGTTTTATCTCCTGTGCACAAGGTAAACCTTTTGAGACCCATTTTTTTCTAGTTGCACAGGAGGTGCCAGAGGTACAGCACTGCAGTTTTATCCCTCAGGAGGGATATCAGCCTCTGGAATAAATTTCCAGCAATATTCTATGAGGAGCCAAAGAAGCCAGGCACACAAATACCTTCGGAAGATCCTTAAATAAAATTGCTGACAAGAGTTAGAAGTGTTTTTAGATCAAATGAGATTTTGCCATAAGAAGAAATATTTCCCTCTTCTCAAAAACAGTATCTTTTTTTTTTTTTTTGTGATAGATTTCCTTTTCTGACAGCTTTCCCCCATCTTATTCATTGTCAGTAAACTGGAAGAGTTGCACTGGGAAAAACATGGGAGTCTGAGTCCTTTACCTTTCAGTAACTGAAATGCCAAAAGATCTGTTGCAGATCATTGCTGTAAAATACTGAGTTCAAATCTAACAGTACAGGAGTAATAGAAACTGGAAGTGTCTGTTCAATGGGGAGGTGTTGTAGAATGCTGACCAAGGAAGAGATTTATAAGTGATTACAGAAAAATCCCTAAAGCTGTCTGTTCACTGTAGAGGCTCAGTGGCAGGAAGCAAACAAGATTCTCAGATAGAGTGAGCTGCTCAAGGAATAGAAATGAGAGTAGGAAGCACCACGCACTCTGTGCTGGGCAGTCCGCCCTCAGAATCCAGCACTGATCAAATGGTCACCACACTTTCAAGAGCACAAGAGAACGAGGAATGGATGAGGCAGCTTTATGAAGAGCCTGAAGGAGCTAAGCTAGGAAAAGGAGTGGGGAAAAATGTCTCTTTCTACTTGGAAAGAAGTCAAAATGAGAGTAATGAGAGCAGATGAAATGCTAGAGACAAATGGAGAGAGGAATGGTACAGAGACTTCTTAAAATATAGCTTGGATTGATCAGCCTACACAGAGATTCACTGCCACGCTGGCTGCTGGAATAAAGGGAGGCATCAGTGACTACCGACTCATACCTGGCAATGCAAGCAGCAAATAGTTGGTTTCTGCTCCTCTTAACATGAGAATCTGGACTCACTACAGTTGCCCCTTTATTTGCATGTAAACCATATTTGATTTTCAAAGTTATCAAAGGATTTCTCAGGACAAAGACTGCACAAGTTGAAAGAAAAAGATTATATTTAATATCTACACTGATGAAAGATATGTTTAAAAAGCCTCCACTAGGTAACATAATACAGAGAGAAGCTCATTGGAGGGGAGAGTCAGCTCCCACTGAACATCATTTATATATTCTGAGCGATCCAGTCATAAATAATCCAAGCCCAGACCAGATTTGTCTTGCATTACGTTTTTTATGATAAGATTTACATTAATCTTGACTTGTGGTCAGTACTCCTGAGCCCTCAGGCTGCTTTCTGAACTCAGTGTGAAGCTGCATTGTTATTCACCTCTGATATAACGTTAGGAAGGAACTGCAAGCGTATTCGGAAGCCAAATTAGTGCCAGTGCTCGCTGCCTGTTCGTGACAGTAAAGGCAGACCTGAAGGTTGGCTCTCCAGGGTCTAAAGGCAAGATTGTTTAACTCAGAGAAGCATGGCTAATCCTAGAAATGAATAATCAGAAATGACCCTAACCTTCACATCTCACTTATGGCCTCGTTGTAATAATTAGTTTTGAAATGTGCAAAATGTGTAGAAAGAGTCATGAAGTGATTTTTTTTATTTTTTTTTTTTTTTTCTGTAGCTGGTTTTCAAGGGGCTTGGTGTATTTCCTTCTCTATCTCTGTCCACAGATATTTATCTACCCATGGCTACTGGCCGGTAATCTCACTCGAAACTGTTGTTCCAATACTTATGGAACTCTATCAGGATATTGTTTTGTATCTGAGATACGAAAGTGTGTTCCTAGTAGGTGAGTCACGCATTCCTACCTGTCTTCTCTACTCCACTTCTAATTTATCCAAAAAATACCAGGTCTTATCTTTCCACACCATTGCTTTCTGTTACATAAAACCAAACCAATTTCATCTGCTGCTGTGTGTCTGAACAGAGCTGGGCGTGTGAAATATATGGTAATCTAAGCATTGCTGATGTACCAGCACAAGCTGGAGAATAAATCAGGCAGGACCTCATCCTGTAGGGAGTCCTGATTTCAGATTTATTGCACTGCTTTTTAGAGTTTGGAAGGTCAGCACACAATGCCAATTGATTTCAGGGAGAGCAGAAAGAAGCCCTTGTTACTCAGAAAGTAGTTATTCCTGTAGCGTGGAAAAGAGAGTCTTCTCCAGCAGGCAAATGTAATAAAAATTAATTGGTACAACTAAATTAAAAAGTGCAGGTATGAAAAGCTCTAATACCCCTCAATCCTTTAACACCAGACAAAATGTAGAGTTAATCAACTGCAGTTTCTCGTATCTGGGCACCCAGGAACCCAGGTTCTAGAAATGGTGAAGAGGGAGAGAAAGAAAAGATGGCTAAAATCTGAAAAAAAGAAAAACCTCACCTTACAGTTTGACTGAGGATCAGGCAAAGGAGACTGACCCATGTCTTGCAGGAGTTAGGTCAGTCTCCTCTAATTAAAGAGACCAAGCCATTAAACCCCTTACTTTAGAAAGAGCATCACGTAAGTGAAGAATATCTAAGACCACCAAGCTGGATTTGGGCACAATTGCCTAGCAAACTACAGGATAACTTCTCTGTTCTGTTTTAAAGTTTCAACCTCCTTTTCTCCCAGGTGACTCTTGCCGAGAAGACACCATCCTCAGAAACTGTTTGGAGCAGAGCTCTGCGGGTTGCTCAGCCAGAAGCTTTTCACTAAAGAGTGATGTAGCTGACCTGTACACAGAACTGACATCCATCTCCAAACTTGCTGTTGCTTTACATTCTCTGCAGAAATTTTAGATGCCTTTGTTCAACCATTTCTTCTCTTTCCAGAATGCATCTCAGAGAGCTGCAGTCTACTTTCTCCTCTGTTTTATGCTTGTTTTGCAGTGGCAGAATTCTCTTCAGATTATTGGTTTCTAAACAAAGCAGGTCAATACCAAACGCTCTGCACTCTCACGCACAGCAGTAACGTTTTAAGGTAGATTAGTTCAAACCTCATGAAGGTGCCTTTTTAATTGGAAAGTGGAAAAGGGGAGAAAAACATTGTAAGATGGAGACTTGGTTAAAAATCTAAAGCTAATGAAACAAAACAAGGAACCCCACAAAGAAAGAAAGAAACAAAAGCCAGCAAAAGCAAACCGCAAAAAACCTCAGTTGTGCAATTTCTCTGTACAGTAATTGGTAGCTTTAAAAACTTAAAGTACAGATAATGAACAGAAATACTGCGGACATTCTTAACCTTAGCATAAGCATGGTTAAGCTAGATGGAGGCCAGACTTTGTATGGTATCTGGTAGGTTTCAGTAGCATCCTTAGTTTCCTGTTTTCTGGGAATTAGCTATTTTTGTAAGCCTGGGACTCTCAGCACCGAATAGACAGTGATGTGTTCGAAAGGAGTTGTTTCCCAATGAGCTCTGCCAGGTCACTGAAAACTGCTTGAAAGAACCCTAAAGAAAAGGTTTCCTGCCATAAATCTTCCACTTTTGATCTGCATAATCATGACAGTGAAAGCAATCAAATCGTGAAGGATTTTACTGTAAGCAATATTCTTGACTATCCATGATTTCACAGATTGTCTAAACCACACGCTCTAAAAATCAGCTTAGGAAGGAATAGGGCCCAGGATAAAATATACTAAAAACAAAGATAATGTAAAATTTACCTCTGAGAAAGATTAAAAAGCTCATAAGAGCCAAAATTTTTGCAAATAATATGTTTTGATGCACAAGAGATGATTAGAAGTCAGAATGAAGCGATACCCTCTGAGTCTTTTAATACGTACTACAAATAATATTCATGGGTATCATTTGTTGTTTCCTTTTTGTCACTAAACGAGGACTAGAAATGTTTTTAAGACCAATGAAAAGCCCAAATGAGTTTCTTTGCAGTGCTCAGCAATTTCACTCAGATCTTCGAAAAATTGGAGGGCTTTTTGCATGTACAAGCAATAATCAGCGCAGAATGAAGGGTCTTTACTATTTCACTCTTCATCATTTTTATTTCTTTAATGAAAGCAAAGAGAGCACAGAGAAGTTTGCTCACATTAAAATCTAGGGGGAAAATAAGACACCAGAAAAAACGTCTTTAGGACTGACACCTCTGCAGTAGCAGCAAGCTGTGACTTACAGTTTTCATAGAGGCATTTAGAAACACACTGTGTGCAGAGAGGTGCCAGTGTGGGAGTTGATCTATTCTGAGAGTATACATGGATCAAAAAATCCGCCTGAAATAGAGGCTTACTGTGTAAAGGGAGGGATAAAGGGGGTAAAAATGAGTACAGTTAGTGCTAATGTGAGTGCTGTTATCTCCTGGCAGTATTGCACAGGTCAGAGTGCAACAAAAACACAGAGGGCTCACTTATGGATCTAAGTCAAGTAGATCCCCAAATTTGTTCGGCTACGTTCCTGCTCAGTGCAGGGAAACTGCCCCAGATGGTGATAGCATCACTCTGTTCACTGACAGAGGTGCAGCTGCCAGCTGAGCCACACCAAATGGAGGAATTGTGCTGTCTGGAGCCATGCCATGTGACAAGTGCACCTTCATGAGCCCTGGGAGCTCTGCAGCCCCAGAAGAGCTGTACTCAGTGCAGGAAAGCAGAAGGATGCCATGAGTTTTCCCCCAAGTTTTTACTCCTTTCTGTCCAAGTCTATGGAAATATTTGTTAGTTCTACGAACGGAGCAGCGCTGTAGCTTACACACTTAGTTGTGTAAGTTCACACGTGGTAACAGGTCCTAAAAGCTACTCTGAGTCTGCTCTGAGCTGCAGCCCACCTCCTTTGCCTGCTTGCACTCTGCGCAGATTCTTATATTATCACACATTTCCTTCACACCACTAAACCAACTCTGCAGGAAGCCAAGAGCAAAGGGCTTGTAGGATCACACCCGGAATCCCCAGCATAGAGTTCGAGCACCTGCATTTCCTAGAGAAATTAGTGTTCTAAACTGCCTTGGAATAAATTACCCCAGCCAGGGTCACCTTAACGGAAATGAACAATGAAATGTGAAATCTTCTTTCAAAAATGCTGGGCAGAGTGAGCAGCGAAGGGTAAAGTAGTATATTTTGTAGTGCCTCAGGAGAAAAATACATCTAATCTGGGTATCGGTCCAGCCACGGTGAATAATTTAATCATATTTGTAAATGGTGTTGTAATAGAAGGTCACTAGATCTGTCAGACCCTCAGCTGCTTAGGCAAAATTTGATCTGTTCTACTGATGTCAAAAAATGGACGTTCATTAAGAGTAAGTGCTTGCCATTTAAACCGAAACAACAGAAACTGTGAATTTTTTGAAAGAGAGACTGAAAAATCCCTCCTTGCCATAACTAGAGTGGAGAAATATCACAGAACTCAATGACATCTCAAGATCCATTGCTATTGTTTCCATGGAGTGCCAGTGGTGCCCGTGCACACTGGAGCTGGAGGCAAGGAGCCACCACTCCGCTGCTGTTTGAGCAGCACAGGACATGGCTGTGAGCAGTGCCTCTTAATTGCGTGTTGTTCATCAAGTCTAAAGAAGGCTGAAGGAGACTTGGTGAAGGACTTGATGAAATTAGATGACAAAATCAAATTCGAGGATGAAAAGTTCATACACATTTAATAAATTATATTAAGCGCCATCGCTACTGATCAAAGCCTTTTTTTCCTGCTAATTCAGGGATGGTGTAAGGTTCCTATAACAGACAATAAAAATATCAACTAAAAATTAGTTGGCCTCTAAGCTGGAGTATCATCTTGTTCTGTGGCCTCAGGTGGAACTAAAATGCCATCTTCAGGTCTCTTATACATAACCCATTTATCTGTTTGTATTTATTTCATAACACGAAGGTCCAGGTATTTCTGACATGAGATCCAAGGATGAATACAAAATTAAATTCAGTTAGCTCTGTGACAGTCGGCCAATAAACTCTACTCCCTCAACATGCATAGACACTTAAAACATTTTGCCCTCTCAAAGCTTTAATATCAAGATGATAAAGACCAAATGTGACACGACTGCTCCCTTTATTTGTTAGTGTGTTTGCAGTTATGCCCGTGTCTCCAAGGATGCAGCCTGATAGATGATGTTTCAAGGAAACAAATGCAAGTTTTGTTCATCTCAGCATCTTTTTGCATAATAATGAGACTGGGCGAGGGAAGGTTATACACCAGTGTAAGTGCACAAGGTTTGCCTCTAGGCTGCTCTGCAGGAAACCTAAACCCATAACAATTACAGTGTTTGTTACTGGAAAAATGAGAGTGAGTAATTAGATTGATGCTCTTAAAATCATCTGCTCTTTGTAATAGATGCTGTGTAATTTGGTTTGGCAAAAGTGGCTTGTAACTGTGAGTACTTATTAAGGACAAAGCAATTAGGCAACTAAACAGGCATGATGACAGCTTTTTAGTAAATGGTTTAGTTTTAATTTTGAAATGGCAGGTCCCGCTGAGCACAATATTCCAGAACTGTAATTTTGTAGAATGTGACAATGTGTTGTTGGCAATTAATTAAAATTTTCTCTCCCTATTTTTTTTTTTTTTTTGGTCCTGAGGAGACACAGGGCAGTGGTTGCCTGTTTGCAGGGTCCAGCGTGCAATTAACACCGCTGTCTGTAAAACAGTTCACTACACATCGAGTACAAATTGAAAGCCCTGCTCAGCTGCTGTCTGCAGTCGCTGTGTGAAGTGGAAGCCAGACGTCTGCTCCGGCTGCTGGGGAAGGGCAGAAAAAAATATTTTGGCAAAATTGTTAACTGGAGGCGGATCTGGTGAGCCCGGCAGGGCACTAGAAGAAAGGGATGGTGGAATCTGCTCGTGGCTCCATCCTTCTTCTGGTTCATGACCTCTGGCACATCCTTCAGCACCTCTCCCCCTCCTGCTACACTTACGTCCTCTGCACAGTGTGCAAAATCCTTTATTACAGTAGTTGGCTGTGCAAGTGTATTACAGTCATTAGTAACAAGGAGATTCTAAACTCACTTTTGGTTCGTATGAATGGTCTGCAGGGGAGGTGTGTACCAATGTGAATTTCAGTTTCACCTTCAGGCACTTGAATGACCTTCAGCTATGAAAACCAGTGAGCAGCAGCAATGAAAGGTTTAAAGTTTTTCCCCCTCTTTTCAAATTATCTATGTGGACTTTAAATATTTGTTTATCGGAAATCCATTAACAGTAATTCATCATATCGAAACAGAAATGCCAGGGGCTGGGATACGCACCAGGTCATGGTGAATAAACATCCCTGTCCTTATATGGTTGTTTCAGTGCTGAAGAGGCACACTGGGTGCCCCTGCTTTATCTTTGGGGCGATCCAAAAGCAACGCACTGACCTGGAGGAACGGCACAGAACACAACTTGATCCCTGTTATACCAGAAGTCCTTCTCTTCACAAAGCAACAGCATTTCCAGAGAACAGCAACACTGCTAAAACAGCAGCATCTTTCCATGGCACAAAGCCAGCACAGCACTTATGTGGATAAACTCAAGCGTTGGAGCGGTTCCATTTAACTCAGTGGGATTACTTGCTGGTCTCAAGCTATGTTAGCAGGCAGAGTCTGTACTGGATGGGGCTTACAGAAAGGAATGGTACAATGGATCGCCACGTCATTTCATTAGAAGTGTTTAATTAGTAGCTAGAGAGTGGGAAGGAACACTTCAAAAATTCAAAGCCACTCCAAAAGTGAGATTAACCATTAAGTTAAAGTGGAAAGTGAGGGGGACCCTTAGCTGGATGCAGGGATAAAACTTAGCATTTTTTGTCTCACTGCTCTGAAATGTGGAGCAGGATGAAGCAAACCACAGAGCAGAGAGCTCCATCTCAGGAGCCAGGAGGAAGCTTGTTTGGTAAAAATACCTATCAGTAAAAGCTGGCTTTTATCACCCAGCTTCATCACCGCCTCGCTGACCTCAAGTGCTACTGCTGCGCTCACTTGGCTTCCTAATAAATGTAATGGAGTAAATCCAGTAATTGCTTTCTGATCTAACCTACTTAGAGATTAGTTCTTGTTCTGCTTTTAAAATTTAGATTGATTGAGATGATCAGAATTGTTGGAAATTATTAAAAATATCAGTTCCAAACCATCATTTCCAATAACTGCCTATGATCCCAATAAATAAACTGTGTGGTATAGGAAAATTAGAGTAAGACCTAGAAGACAGGCTAATCTAATTTGACTCCTTCCCTTCTACATAGAGATGCTCGGAAATAATTTATTACAATGCTAGACATGAAAGTTCAGCTTTAAATATAATACCAAACTAATACATGAAGTACCATACTGAAGCATGGCATCGCCAAAAAGAATGCAGTAAATTTCATATGTGAAAAGCGCCGGTACCTGCTGCAACATTTGTCATCTTCATTCCCACCTTACTGCATTAGGCCGCTACGAATTCCGATTGCAAAGCACCTGGAGCTGAGGACAAACTATTTCACCACCAGTACAAATTATCTAAAAGAATGACTAATTTGTTAAACAACACGCTGCAGAATGTTACACATACTGGAAGAGAGGGTGTAAAGCTTTTAATACATCACAATAACATTATAAACTAAATATTAAATGAGTAAGTGTAAAAGATCTTGTGCAACTCTTGTACCTACAGCAAACTTCATGGTCCAAAAGCTGTATTGTAAAGCACTGAAAGGTTTGTGTGACCTCTTATTAACGTGTTTTCATGGCCTCTGTGCCTCCTCATACAAGTCCCATGGGACAAAGCAGTTGCAAGAAATATTCAGAATAAGGTGGTCGGGCAACTAAAGGCTATTGCTCACAACAATTAACACGAAAAGTGGTACAGCACTCAGACGTGAAAATCAGGCTGTTAACTGAAGTCTGCTTGGGAAAGGTTTACCAAGGTAAAAGCTCACACTTGAACTGACAAACATTTCAATTAACTTTTAGTCTTCCACATACTCGTTATGGATAACAAGTCAGGGAGGTGCTCCTCCGGTCACCGTGCCTTGGAAAAACTTTGATTCCTTAACAGACACAGAAAGTGGTGGCTCTTTGCACCTCTTTCTGTATTCAGAGCTCCAGCACTACCTTGGGTCTGCCTACTAATGCAATGGAACTGTCTTCCCTCTCTTGTCCCCGCTTTGTTGTGTCTTTCAGCTGCAATCTGCCACAACTATGCTTTAAACATGAAACCTATCCCTTAATGAAAGTGCATGCCTTGGACATTCTTAAATGTAGAGGCTTCGGTTTTGTACAAAAAGAAGGTGTTTTGAAGGATCTTAGTTCCCCTGAAGTATTTCACAGCTCTCTCTGATACACCTCTGAAATCTAATAATACTGGATACAGCAGGGTCTTTAGATAGAAGTTTATGCAATTGCCAAAGCAGAGACATGTGAGACTCAGGCTGAATTCTGAATATTTGAAAAGGTCACAACTCTTTTATCAGAAAATTAAGTTAAGCCTCAAGCAAGGATCTTCTGACAGCTTATAAAATTGGGGTCTCCTCATCTATTCTCTCAAAGATCCAGTGATGCTACCCCCATTCACTCCTTTTTCTCTTTCGGGGTGCTACCCAGACAGGAGACAGCAGAGCAGCACATCACACAGCTCCAGGCACTGGGAAGCCTGTTGGAAGTACTTTCCTGATGACTTTACTCAGTCTGCCCCATCCCAAACTCTGCAGTCTGCTGCTTTGTATTTTAATATCATTTCTATGAAGAAGCTGCAATTTATTCTGGATGCCTGCTGGTTTTTGTCAGAAAATCAATGTATAGAAAAAGAGAACCCCAAAACCATGGTATTTCAGAGGCATATCTGCTGACACAATGTAGGAAAAACAGTGTTTACTGGTAGGCAAAAGCTTATTTTAAAAACAAGCAAAATGAAATACATGCTCTACAGTGCACATTGCTCAAACTGTAATACTCACAACATGCAAGCACAGAGATTACCACTGTTCCCAAAAGGATTAGTTGTACAAATACACAACGGGAACTTCAAATACAAAAGGAATACAAAAGATGCAAATCAGTGAGATTAAGAACGTTAGTTAGCTGCTCATTGCCAGGAGGTAGGAAAATACTCCTAAAAGGAACAGATAATTTTTTGCAGTGCAGCTTTTGCTTCTCCCTCTGAAATATTATCCTTGGCCACTCTTGAATTGAAAGTCTTGAAATAAATGAATGCCTGGTGGGATGTAGGAGTTCTTATCATCGCACCTGTGCGCCTGTTTGACCAGGGGATACTGGAAGCTGAAAATCAACAGGGAGCCCTTGCTGCGAGCACTCTCAATGCAGTGTCATTAATTCCATCTACGCTTTTCAAGTTAGACTTTCCCATGTTGGTCTATGAATACAGTCTGGACTGGAAAAGCTAACACAAGGATGGACGCTTGTTTGTAAATAAATCTAACCTTCTAACATTGCCATGATGCAGAGAGGATACAGCTTGGTACATTATTTCTTCTTTAAGAGACTAGTAGGACTGAAAAAAAGGCTGTAACTTTTGTTGTGTTGGATGTAAACAAAGTCACAAACAAATCCTGCTGAGCCTCATTTGCAAACATGCTGAATTTATGAGGACAAAAGGCAAGTCAGGAAAAGGTCATGCTTATTAATTTCAACCCTCGTGCAAAACCAGCATGTTCTATACACACTTAGTAGGATTTGTGACATTTGGTTGAATACATTTGTACTCCTTTAATGATATTAATAGTATCTATGCTCTACAGTGCTAAGTGTATTTCAAATGGTGTGCTTTGCAATGCTGATACACTTCAGTTAAATGCAAGCATGATGCTATGGGCTTATAATGAACTATTTCCATCACATCAGCTATTTATTACTTGCTGAAATCCTTTATCATTTGTAAGGTCTCTTAATAAGTTTGAGTAGTTTTGTGCTTTTCCCTAGGAATTTTCACCTTGCCATTGTTATAATTGAGCAGTGTCGTGATGTTTGGCAGTGCACAGTTAGAACTGAGCAGGCAGGAATCAGGAGGAGTGGGACTTCCCCATCCCATTCGTACTGCTCCTCGTGGCTCATATCCCTCAGCCACATGATGGAAAGATGCTCCTTTCATCACAATGAGATCCCTCTTCACAACACGTCTATATTCAGCCTCCAAAGCAAAAACGTTTTCCTTTTGTACAGGACAAAAAAAAAGTCTACTTTCATCTTTGAATAAAACCAAGTCCCTTCTAAGCCTCTCTGTGAATACAAAAAGAAGAGAAAGCCCAGCACAGGACTTGCGTCAGCTTGCTGCTCTAAAGAGTCTGAAAACCAAGGTTCAATTTCCATTTCCCATTGTCAGTCACCAACAGCAGTGGCAGTCTGGCCAACACATGGAGGATACTGTTCCTCTGCATTTCCTCACTGCTTTTAGCAAGAAATCAATCCTGGATCGGAGACAATTTGTACTCTGAGATAAAGGGAACTTCATGCCTGTGGCAATAGCAAAGGTGTGGAAGAAGGGAGCAGGAGAAGGTGCATGAGAGATAAGCTTGGGGACGAGTTACGCATGGTTGGATAGTCCTGAACATACACAGGAACAGAATTCGGCAAATATTTTCAGGGTGTATAACCAAGCTGAGTTTAGTGACAGCACCAGAACAAGGTCCTGCTGGCAAGAGGATGAAGAGAGGGGGTATGAGATCGTGGGGCTGCGTGGCAGCTGCGTGCCATGGAAAGCTCTTCGATGCCTATTGTAGACAGCAATGCAATGATTGCTCGCTGTGCTTCCACTGGCAAGCTCAGTGCTCCTGATTGCTCAGCAGAAATGGAAGGGTCTGTGTTACAGCATGGGAGATGCTGGATATTGTCAGGCTGGGAAGGAATTAAAAGACAAGATTATAGAGTAATTAAGGAAGGTCGTGCAACACTAATCTTTTAAGTGGGCACGGATGAGTCAGTTTTCATCAATTCAGTTTATACAACATGCAAAATGTTGATGAGGACTCTTACTACATTTCTTGCATCAGTATTCAATAGTGAAGACTGTGTTAGTAAATGAAGGTGAAATAAGAGCTTATACAGTAGCTGCTGGGACTGTACATCAATGCTGAAGACAACATGCTCAATTTAATGGGTGTTTTGTGTCTTAATCAGCGTGGGAAAGAGGAGCTGAATGAAGCTGATGAAATTTTGAACACTAAGTGCAAAACTCCCCAACATGATTGTATCAACAGCAGTTTTCTACTCTGTTTTGATTTACTCAACACCAGGAACACATTCATTAATTAGTGTCCTACAAACAGTAGAATCAGAGAGCAATACTTGTGTGAGTAGATTCGCTGATGTCAGAGTCATGTTTCTGTGTTTGCAGAACTGTGTACCAGATTAACAGCACCAATCTGGATAAAACGCCCTCATCCTATAGAAACCCAATTCCCTATCAGACTGCTGAAGCCAGTCTCACAAACTCAGGAATAGCTTAGCCAAGCTGAAGAAAAATCTATACGCATCCTTTCATCAGATCCAGGACTGTCAGAACCTCAGGTTACACTGAATTTTTCAGAATTAGATTGCAACTGCTTAGAGTCTTCGGTTCAGGTCAGGAGACAGTGATAGAAAACAGGTAAGCTAGTAACTGGTCTGACTACACTACAAATCAAAAGTAAGTATGAATTAATCATTAATATTATCTTTATACCTTTACTGACTGGTAGGAGAGGAACTGCCATGAGTCACTCATTTCTTATGGATGCAACTTCTCCTCTATGATGCTACAACCAAATCAGCCCTCCCCAGTGAGCTGCAAGCCAATTAATTCATGCCACATAGATCTACCCAACGGGACACGTATTCACACACACTTTTAAAGTCTTCTAAAGTAAATGAATATACAGACAGAAAGGCATGATATAATAGCTCATTTGCAAAAGAGTAAATCTGCTTCTGGTGTCTCATCAAGAAAAGCAGGCATGTGCCCTTAACACAGTTGTTGTGACTGATGCTGATTAGGAACTCCAGCTGGGGTCACATTTTCAAGAGGAAAAGCTCTCTCATAGAATGGAGCACACTATGCACGTAGCTACTGGGGCAGGCACTTTGATTTGTGCCTCCAGTTCATTTTCCAGTGATACGTTTCATGAGTGCGGGTTGTTCCCCTAGAAGAGAACTCCAGTTCAGCAATACATGGAACTGAAAACGTATCCCCAGTTAAGCTGTCATGCCCTCTGTGATATCTACCTTTCTAGCAGCATGCCTCAGGTTTGATTAGTAATACTATTTGACACCATTGTGAATAACTCATGAAGAACATTAGATTTGAAATACAGCTGCTCCCTCCAACCCCAGCCTTTGTGCAAAGATGAGTTCTCATGAAGTGATCCTCCATCCTGCGGCTACATCACTGCTGACAAGTTGAGGCACAGAAGAGGAACAGAGCATGTATTTTGGTGGCATGCAGGTTTTGGCTGTGGGAGAGAGGTCTGATGCAGGATTCAGGTGTCACACTGTCAGCTTGAGAGTTCTACTCAGCACCTCTGTGCCTTGCTTTACCCAAATGAAGGATTAGCGTTTCCATTAAGACAGTCTTATTGATTAAATCACTGAACTGGTAATACAGGATTTATGAAGAAGACTGTTCTGTAATAGAACTACTTCAATAGGTTGTGCTTCACTGCAAAATAATTTTTAAAAGGGGAAAAGGTCATTTTAATTACATTTATTTCAAGTTTTCTCCGGGGTATTTTATGCCTTTTGGGTTGTTTAATGCAAGAGTGAGGATTTTTTTTTTTTCTGTTTCTTTTTTCTTTTTTTTTAAATAGTTGCTACCATCACTTTTGCTCAACAATGAATGAGGAGATAAACCACCCATCTATCAAAACTATCACGTGATTTAACAACTAGATACCATTTTCAAAAGAGAATTAGGAGTTTAATTTGCCCCGGATTTCCAGTAAGATACATGATTCCATGTATATGTTTTCAGAAGCACAAGAACACATTCATTTCCAGTGCATTTAAGTTACTAAACCGGTACAAAATTTAAAAAGATCTAATTTAATTTCTCTCTGCTCAACCCCTGCCCTGTTTCAGACCCAAATACAGGTATGAGAATGACTGACAAGTGTTCGAGTCAGCTAGGAATATCCAAATTAACTGTTACCCACTCAGCACCTCTAATTTACTACTTCATTAGAAATGATGGCAATTTGATACACAATAATCCTGAGAATAGCTTGCTCACAATCCCCTGAGAAAGCCTGGGAGAGACTGCTCTGTCAGGAAAATTAAATACCAGGATGTAGGGGGATGTTATTTTACCGACTGCAAATCAATCAGAGGTGCTGTTTAAAAGGTCATTTGTATGTAAGTGGAAATTTTTTAATGACCCTGTTTAAAGGCACTAACTGTTATATGCATGGGCATAAATCCGTGGAACTCTTGAATACTAGAAAAATGCTCAGAGGCTTGTCTGTAAGAACCAATTACCTATTGGTTCATGACATTTCATGAATTATTAAAGAAAATTGGAGATTGATGGGATTTACATTCTCCCATTTGAACTGGCAATAAGAATATACAGTTTCCCTTTCCAGGAATGTTTCAGAACTGTGAAATTTCTACAGTGATTTTGCTCTGAAGTGAGTCTGCCTGGATGAGCATGGCTTACTCTAACAGGTTTAATTGAAGTAACATGTAGATCAAATGTTATTTACCATAAATAAAAATATTTTCTCATGAAGAGAAGGAGGACATCGTTATACTATCGGCAGCTCCTTTACTGCATTCTCCTAATAGCATGCAAAGCAGTCAAAATGCACAAAGACATGTGCTGTTTTAGCATCTTAAAAGCACCATCTAGTGCACACATTTCCTTGCTGCCTCCTCTATAGAGTGCCAGTACTAAGAGTCTCCATTATATCTGATTTTGGAGATAGCTTCAAGCTCCTTTTTTCCATGAAATACTGTTTTGGACTGTTAGCATTATTGTCAACATAAAGCCTTATAATAACAGCTGCTTAACCATCTTTTTCAATAGATACAATGATACTAAAAATCAGATGACAAGACGGGAAACAGATTGAAATTTAAGATTGAAACTCAACACTTGATCCTGCCATTTTCGCACTTGGCAAGGTTGATATTCCATCCATTTCCTTGCAGTAGAAAATTGGAAAGGTGTTGAACGATGCGATGCCATTTAGGATGGTCTGAACACTTCAGAAACACAGTGGGCTCAAAGAAACTGAACCTCAAAACTCAAAAGCACTGATGTACTTTCAGTTAATACAAAAGCTGGAAATACCTGCTTGTAGATATGTCATCTAATGAAGTGTTCTTAGGAATTTTTTCTGATAGACGAATTAAGAAATATCTTTCAAATTCCACTGATAATATAATGATGAATATGTACAATGTCCACCAGAGCCTTCTGAATGCAGTATAGAATGGAAGGGTGGCTGGAATGAAAGATGTCATCCACATACTCAAAACTGCAAATGCTTATGCGCATGAGCTCTGAAATATTTGTCAATGAAACAAACTTGCATTTTTGGTTACTGGAGGAGCCCAATATTTATGTATTGACCAAAACTTTGGCAGTTGTTATAAACAACCAGTGAGTCTGTTCAGCCCTGTTCTGCTCCTCATACATAACATTCCTGCAACACGAGACAGGAGTTCAGCCTCACTATGAAACATCTGAGTCAGGAAATGTGTGATGCTAGGTAAGCAAATGTAAATTAATTAATCTAGACTCGTCTGGTATGCAAACAGATGACACTGATATCAGCGTTTGCTCACAGCAGGTAAGCAATGGCTAGAAGTAGAAATTACCAAGGGGTACTTTCTGTCTTTTCCTTTGCTGAAGATCAGACGATATGGTCTTGCTCCATTTTTCAAGATTATTTTGTTGTTTATTTATGAGCTCTACTGTTTATTTATGTACCTTGGAGGATCTGTATTTATTTTAGGACCTGGTTGTACCCACACGCTCTCTAACACAAAAAAGAGTAACTGCAAAATGTCAAATCTACAACAGAAGTAAAAGAAGTGCTATGAAGTGAAGATAAAAAGTTCTTTCTTCTTCCAGAGCAACGTAGGATCTTAGCCAAAACCAGACTGCAGGTTGAAGTTAAGGTGAAGCATTGGAGGTGTTTCTGAAGGAGCACACCTCTAAGGGTGCACGCTGCCCAGCAGATTTCAGGCACCGTGACAGCTGTTGAGGAACAGCCGAGAACAGAACAAGAATTTCTTTCTATTGCATGTATCCACCTTGGAAAGAAAGGGTGAAGCAGAAAAATCACAGAAAATATCTAACTGTGTTTGGCCATCTGGGAAAAATTCCCACCTCTATAGCAAATGCCTGTACCACAGACTGGCAACAAAGATGAAGGCCTTAATGTAAATAGAATACACTAAGTATATCTCTTCAAAGGCAATATTGCTCCTGCTGAGCACATTCTGCTTCCTCCACTTTTTCATCTTTTTCAGTTAGAAAGGCTGTGTTGACGTCAGAGTCCCTCGGAGTCTAATAGAAGTTTCGTCCACCTTCAAGCGAGTGGGGATACAATTACTGGGAGCATAATATCACAACCAGTTATAGTTTGATCATTGATGCTGCAACTGTGATGGGAAAATTCTCCCAAATATGCAGTCATAATGTGAAAGAGAGTTCTGAAACCATTAAATTCTGTTCAGAATAGAGGTGCACATTTATAGAGGCACTGGAAAGCTGGGGAAGGTGATAGGAAAAGGAGCTGGCTAGGGGTTTATTTAGGGCTCTGCAGTATTTTATTTGCATGATTTTATTCTTGTGCAAACCTAGCAAAATACAGGACTGACCCCAAATGAAATAGACCTCTGCTGCAAATTTAGCATACAGTTTAGTTTATGAAAGAGGCAGCTTTTACCTGCAGAGATTTCTTACTCTGTTTAATACGAGGGTTCTTTACTATTAAATATCTCCTTAAGATCATGCAGTTTTGTTGGTGATTAGACCAAATCTTCAAATTACACTTCACATAGATGTATGCAGTGATTAGCAAAGTAGATAACAGAGCTATGTAGAGATATGAGAATGCAGCAGCTGAAAAAAAAAAAAAAGCCTTCAGGAGCTGAAGTTCTCCAGAAATTTGGAGGACAGCTACAGAAGGCTTAAATAACGTCACTTTTTGAGTCAGCCAGGAGTGGTGCTAGCAAAAAGAAAGATAGTCTGAGGGTTTGTTTTTTTTTTTTCTTTTTTTCTTCCCAACAATTGCTTATTCTCAAATACTTCATAAATAGTTTTCTTTTAAATTGAGCAGAGGAGACTAACCATGAACTGTGTTACTGAACTTTGAGGGAGAATACTTTAAAATAAGATGTGAAGGATTCAATGAGGCTAAAAGACAGAAAAGCTCATCTGGCAGTGCAGACAGCCACTGATGAAAGCAGGAATGATGACACGACAGGAAAGTATCCAATGCATATTAGCAGCCACAATGGGGCATGTGATAAATGTGTTTTGTTATGCTTGATAAATACAATATCTCAACAGGTTTGTTCTAAATAATGTGTGGAATTTTGTAGAAAGCCACAGAACCTACTGAACTTCCAGGAAATAGCATGAAATTAAATATTGAGTACTGCTGAAATTTGCTGTTTCTGTATGTGATTTGCTCTTTCACTTCCTGATAATTAAATGTATCATTTTAACCCCCAATCCATAAGACTAGGCAACTTTTTCTCACATAAGCAGATGGTATTTTAGTTGCAAATAAACATGGCTTCTATTAGGCCATTTTATTTGTAAACGTGAAAGAAAGCAGAAGAAAATTCCTCTTGAGGGTTGCACTTAGAAAAATTCATGTTTAAATGTTTATTTGGTATTTATTTGTTTATATGGTATCTATTTCTTATTTCAAGAGACATGGTTGACATATCCCACACTGCAGTTCTGAAAATCTCCCACCATGCTGACATGTATGGCTGCAGGTGCATTAACACCACTGTCAGACCTCCTGTTTCTGACATTAAGCTCACGTGGCTCTTGCCAGGCACCTGGATTTTCTCTTAGGAGTTTGACTTTATGCTTTGATTGAAGCCCATTAAAGATATCTGACCACTGAAATCAACTGGATCTATTCAGGATTTGTGCAAATGATACCTAATGTTAGCCAGAGCCACTGACAATAAACACTTGATCTTATATAAATGCACATATTATAAACTCATTTTGTATAAATACCAGTACATACACATTTTTATCAGTATATGTAGATGAGCTGAAATTGCCAGAAGTCGGTTATAAAACTGTTCCTTCTACTGAAAAAAGTTTCAGAAAAGGCCAGAAGCATGTTTCATTCCGCTGTGAGATGTTTTCATCCTGTTGGAGCTCTTTTCTGTGAAGTATTTATATTACTTTTCAGATAATAGGGTAGATAACATCTATCTTCCCCACTCCGACTGGAATACAAGCCATGCTAACCCATCTATCTGCTTAGTGCAAACAGCAGCGTCGCTGTTTTATTTGTTTGGTTTTTAAAACTCATTCCATCTCTCAATTTTAGCTCATCTATGAAAGAAAGCTACCGAGGAAAAATACCGCATTCAGACAGATGAGGAAAATTCAACTCTGCACATTTACACAGATGTCATTTTTCATCAGTTAATTGGAGACAGTTATGCCTCAGCGTTAAGCTGGGTTGCTACTGATGGTAAGAATAACGACAGCATAACCAAAAGGTATGACAAACTGCGTTACGTACCAATTAGCAAGTCTTACACTGATACTATTATAAGGGAAATGAAAGTCAGACCCAGATAGAAACGATGCATTTTATTTTGGGGAAGTCACCGTAAAGATGCCTTTTCCACCCTCTGAAGCAGTAACTTAGCCCCAGAAATGCCCATAATGAGGCCTCGCAGGGACCACTTTCTCCATCGCCCTTATTATTGCGCTTCAGTGGGCCCTGGCCGTCCCACGCTCATCGCGCCATTGGAGGCCTAGTTAGGCTGCACAGGAGATGGAGCACAGAGCATCCATCACAGGGACTTTTTGCCAGGCACTTCATCACTAATGGAATCAGGATTTATAAGAGCAGCGGTCTCTGCCTATCTTAAATCTTGGCCTAAGCAAATTGGGAAGGCAAAGCACAGCTACTGTCGGGCTGAGAAAGCACTGCTGAGGATGAGAGTGATAAACAGTCCGGTTCGGCGCAGGCAGTAATTTATAAAATCAGCTGAGGAGAAAGTAAGACATTTCTGTACAAAGAGAGCCATCAGTCTCTCCTTCCAAAAATAGCTACTTTGTGCATGGGTTTTTTAGTTTCAGCTTAAAGAGCTGATAAACACAGAATTGGAGGCAACGGAACAAATCTCAGTGAGGCAGCCGAGTGGGTGGCAGTGTTACAAATGGAACCAAAAAGCTCATATACGGTATTTATATCACACAGCTGAAGTGAATCACCAAACTACTGTCTGGTCTTCACTGGTTCAGTAATCAACAGTGTACTTCCCCAAACACGTACAGGTATCTGCTCTGAAAAACAGCCATGATCAGAATTGTGCAGACTGACTTCTGCTGAGGGGGATGTGGTCTGTGCATTCCTTGATGGTGCTGTGTCTTTTAGGAGAAAGCAGTTTCAAATGGCATTGAAAACAGAACTAAACAGATAAAACTAGAACACAGCTTTTCTGCAAGTAACTGACAGTAGATGACAAAATTAGCAGGAAGATAGTGAACCAAGTACTCATCCCTGCTCCAAACTAAGTCAATAATTTCTACTCTCTTATCAAAGATGAAGGGCTGTAACCACTCTGGTTGCTGACTGCTGAATAAAATATTGAAGGAGGGACACAGAAAAATGATCATAGCCAAAGCTGTAAGGAGAACTGGAAGTAGGCTGCTGAAAATAAGCAGGGAAACCTAGTGTTGGGCTTCACAATTCATTTCCATTTCTTTTATTTGCTTTGGTTGGTGCTGGATTTTTACAGGGCAGACTCCTGCATTAACGCTCATTGATTCTGCTTCAGCTATCCTACCCCTCCTTCCTCACACAGGTAAAGGCCTCCTCTGTTTTCTTTGCAGCTTTGTGGCCTGGATGATAAAGTATGTGATTACTTAGGGATGCACTAGGACATCATAATGGATCAAAAATTTTTCCAAGAAAGGGTATGTTACACCTTTGCTTAAAAACTTCATTCTGGAAAAACATGGTAATTCCCTTTCCTTTTAGTAACAAAGGCAATCCCAGTTAGCAAGAACACAGCACATCAGTTCTCTGAAGTTCACTCTCTGGGAATCAAGAGAGTTACTGTTAAATTAATTAATTAAATTAGGATACAGTGATATCATTGCACTATTCTTCCTTTTTATTGTCCATCATTGTCAATGTGAGATCACTTGTGTGTTTCCATAGCCACGTGGCTTTTCTTCTCTGTTTGCTTGGATTTTACCTGCCTTTTCCTCTCAACTCCTATCCAAATGTGAGTCTCAGCCACTTCATCTTGAGCTGGAGGGAATAAAGAAAGAAAACAGAAGGCTAGAAGACTACAAGCCCCAGGCTTTTCCTTACTCCTGCAAATGGCTCTCTTCCTACAGACATTCGCACATCAAGAGGTTTCCAGTCTATTATTCGGGACCCTCCACCCTGAGGCTGAGAAGTGGACCAGCTCTGCAGAGCTCTCACTTGCCATCTCCGCGCTGTTAGTAATTTATTTCAAAATCTATTTGCTGGAGAGCTGCAGCTAAGCATCTCAAGCAGTACTTTGGCAGGAGCACACGGAGTTTTTTGTCTCTCCCCGAATGGCTGAAATTCATTACAAGAAGGCCATAAATTGGTAGCAGCCCTCATACTGAGACACCTCGGGAACATCCCAGGCCATTTGCAGCCTGACTGTGACTGCGAGCTGAACGCTTCCTCAGTGCTGGCAGCAGTGATGGACGGCTCATGGGGGGACACGAGGAGCTGCCAACGGGCACCTTCTAATGGAAATGGGATTAATGGGTTTGGTGGGGCAGCTGCGAGGCCTGGATTAAGTAGTTATGAGACGGATGGTGAGTTGCCTGTGCTGGGAACTTTTTTCTTCTGATGGGGAAATGTTTGGGTCCAGGGGAAAAAGCTGTGGAAGAGCAGCCTCCTCCAGGCCACTCCTCTGCACTTCCCAGTCAGAGCTGCACTTTCTATTGTTATTTATTCCTGGCTGCTTTATTACAATACCCTCTGCTAGCGTTCCTATTAAGTACATCTTCATACATAAGCTTTATGCAAGCTCCTCAAATTTAACACAGTCAGTTTGCACTGAGGGATAGCAATCTCTGCAGGGTCCCAAGGATGGCAGAGCATCCCTAGGGCCAGGAAACCACAGCGACCCACAAGCTTCCTCTCAGGATTTACAGGGAGACAGGCGCTCAACTCCATTGAAATAAATAATAAAAAAGCAGCAGAATAAGAATAAAAGCATCACTAGCAACAAAACTGACATTTTCAATGCAGTTTTCTGCTCTCAACACCATGAAACAATGCTCAGACCCTTTCTTTCCGCACCAGGTTCAGTTAAACCTTCTGAACCAGACTTTTTTTCCACTTTCCAAAGAGGAGAATGCCCACAGATGAGTGTGTGCGTGTGTGTGTGTGTGTGTGTGTGTGTGTGAGTGTGTGAACTCTCCCTTCTCCTTCCAGGAGTATACATTAAATACATTAGAGATTCTTCTTGCCCAAATTTGGATTTGGTCTCACAATCCCTTCTAAAAAATAGTGCCAACACTTCTATTGTTATCTACATGCACATCATGTTTACATGCTCAGAATTACTGTGCAAATGAATGATATCTAAAAAGATTTCCCCCCCCCCCCCATATAAAAATCTATCCCTCTTCTACTCCTATTTGCAGAACAGCAGATCAGTTTATAGTCTGGAAGTTATGTAAGTTAATTTATCTTCTCATTTTTTGTCATTTTCTTTCTTGCTCTCAAGAAAAAAAAAATTGAATTTCCTATCAAAAGGCTTTTCCTATCTAAAATTGGTTTTGGTGGAACAAGGTCTCTGTCTGAGTTCTATGCTTGTGTAATCTTTGCTAAATGTCCTTACAGGTTGGTGAGCTAAATCTCATGACCCAGATCCTGAGCTGCTTAGTTCTGCCTTCATTCCAGCAAACACTACTGCTACCAAAGAGTTTGCCTGTGTAAAGGACCTTGGGGTTTATCCCAGGGGAGTAAATAGTGCTTAAGTTTCAGACTAAGTGCCAAGCTCTATAACATTTTATGTGCTGTTCTTTGTACCCAAAGAAATTTTTCCCAAAGAAATTAGAGAGTGAATCACGGCTTAAATAATGCTCTACTGGAAATATGGAGTCAGAATTTCTTCTGACTATACAGTTTGCTATGCAAAAGCGATAAGAAAAGTTTTGCATAGTCTTCATGCTGTGGCATTCTAGCAATGAAATACCATGCTATAGGATTAGGCCTACAACATACCACACCTCATCTGTTATCAACTCAGGAGTTACTGCAGTCATCTTTCATTAATTTTTGTTTCCTTTCTCAATTCATACTTAATCTGCAGAGTTTTATCCTTCTAATAGTAAATAAAAATCATGAAGACTCCCCACTCCACTTTACCATGCCTCTTCTGCATTGAATTTAGTTGACTTATTAAATTGGCAGCATTGCAGGGGGAAAAAACAGATCTGCAGAACCTAGACACATTACTATGTATATAAAATGAAAGGGAATCACCCAATCATCCTATCCCTTCCTCTCCTATTTGAACTTCAGAAAAAAGAATAAGAAAGAAAGAAATCATCTATTTTGTCATAGTGGAATAGTTGTATAGCTCTGAATTCTGTCTCTCTCCCTAGAGCTGTTTCACGGATATACTTTCCTGGCTGGTTTTGGTTATTTTTAAACCAGAATTTGTTGTGTCACTTGAAACGGGCTGAGTATTTCTCTGCCTGTTGGAAGAAGCAGAATTTCACAAGCACCAATTTGTTGCTCCTGTTTCTAACAGAAGGGACCACAGTATGGATTACCAAATTAAACACAGCCATACAGACTTGAAGCTTCTGAGACATCGGGCAGCAATATATTTCAACAGTCTCCTTCTCTGCCCCTCTAATGTCAATGAAGGCCTCAAATTCTCCACCCTTCAATTTAGAGACTAATACAAAAAGCAGCTGCTGCTTCTGCTGCTCTGAATAATTCATGGCCACTCCTTTTCAGTTTTGCAATGTTATTTGCATCCTATAACATAGTGATTGGCAGTTCTAAGGAAGGATTCCTGCACTAGAATACGAAGATATTTTGGTAAATAAGACACCTTTATTATTATTTTTTCATATAGGTGCCCTCTGAACTCCTGCTAAGATACGAAGTTCAGAAATGCTTCCCTGAAAAAGAGCTCAGCTAAGAGAGGGTTTGTAATGCATACCTTAAAACATTAAGTACCCCAGCAAACTGACCCAGTGCTCATCTGAAAGCCCTCAGAGAGCTCAGAGAAGGTAACCTTGCACTGCACCAGGGCCTGGGACAGCCTGGCTGGGCTGGGCTTGCTCTATTCAGCTTTGAGATTGATGAAGAAACCCAACAGACAGCTGACAAGTTTTTCAATTAACTGTTTGTAGCTAACGTGTGCAAGCGCATGAAGGTTGAAGTGATTCATAAAACCGTGACAGTTCTGACAAATCCTCCATGTTTCAGTGTTGTCAAACTGAAGTATGATTTCTCAAAAGGACTTCCAAAAATTTTTTAAAGTAGGTAAAAAAAAAAAAAAAAGGAAATCTCAAATAAAATGTGCTGGGTTTTTTTTTTGTGTCAACGTCTCAAAGATATGAAGATTCAAAACCAGATATCAATTTTTTTCGTCTGAGAGCTCAAAAAATTCCAAGATAACGGCAAAACAATTCTCAGCAGTGACATAAATACGGAAAACACTATGGGATGATTCCAGAAATACTCAGAAACTGATAAAATCACATGAAGTTACATTGGCACGTGGGAAACTGCTGGTTTTTGCAGAGCTCTGTCCCTAGGGAAGGGCTACAGAAAGAGAGGGGCGTGCCTGCATTAACAAATAGCTTCAATGAGTGTTGAAAGGAGAATGTTACATCACTTTTTCGGATGGAAATGATCTCAATTCTAAATACCATGCACAGGAAAAACAGTTTAAGCAGCTTTAAGTCACTCTTAGTTTTCCTACCAGGCACCGCATTCAAACTGATAACTATTTTAGAGGCAGTGCTTGACCCCAGTAAGCGTTATAAGTTACTCACAGAGCAGCTTTGGATGACTTTTACTCAGTGCATCCCTCCAGCAACCTGCAGAAAGAAATTTACGGAAATAAAACCAAGAAAGAACTGGATAGATCATCGCAGGCTTGCTGAGAGCCAGAGGAACCTCTTTTTTCAGCCTGACCCTATTTTATTTACTTGGTTCTTGCCGACCAAGTCCTCAGCCCCATTGTTGAGACGCCAGTTTCTAAAGCCAGCAGACCTAACTCTACCAACTAATACGTAAAATGTTGTTTTCTTTTTCTCTGGTTTTCGGAGTAGAGCAGACTATGGATGCAACATCTTGCTAAACGCAGAGCAGTGCGGGCCCCCAAGAGGCACGAGGTGTCCCCTCCAGGTCTGCAGGGCCGGGCCTGCACCTCAGGCCCGGATTGGCCAAACCCACCAGGAGCAGCACAGCAAGGCTCAGAGCAGCTGAGCCAAACTTTGCTTCCGTGCCAGAGTGCAGGATGGCTGCAGAGCCTTTCCCAGCAAACTACTGCAGGGCATGGAGATGCCATCAGAATAGACGATCACAAAGTGAGGGGAGGTGAAGATAAAGCCATGTTATGACATGCACAAAAGCATCACCTGCTGGCTTGTGGCTGCGTGCTCATACGTTCATCGGGAGACGCTGGGCACAAATCAGCAGAGGAGACCTGGCATTTCCCATCTTTGATGTCAGTATCAAAACATACACTTGTTCCCATCCTGCTTGTTTGTAGAACACTACCCTGACTCCAGAGCCAATATTTTATTCCTTCTATTTTTTACCTGGCATCTGGTGCACCAGATAGAAACTGGTGCCAGCATAAATAAAATTTCAAATTAAAAATAATGAGCTGCATGTGTGTAACTTTTTTTTTTTTAGTTAATTGCCCCTAATTTATGCAGCTGAAGTACCTTGCAGTTTCCTATGATTAAAGACTACCACATTTAACGTGTCGTGGAATTCATTTGATATCAGTATAAATGAGCTATAAAGCATGCCTATGATTTCTCTCTGAATAATATTAATGCCTTTCTCCTTAAATTGTTTAATAAAGAATAAAATACACTTGACTGGTAAACTCCACGACAATACTTTCAAAGCTTTAACATGACTGAAAAATTAATCATAATAGAATGATATAATAATAAATAGTTGATATAATAATATATATAATTTTCTATACATGTATATATAATTATTGTACTAATGAAATTTGCTTATAGAGCCACTGCTTTACCCAATGTGGAAGCCCACGTCCTCAAAACTAGTAGAAAATCCAAGAAATAAATCTAAATCACAACAAAGTTAATGTAAAACATACAAAAGAAACAAGGAAACAAGAAGAACAATGAAAGAGCAACTCCTGCACAGTCTTTCAGTGATTCCTTATTCGTCAACATAAGCCCTTAATTCAAAAAATCACTTTAGATGTGTACTTAACTTCAAGAGCATGCCTAAGCTCCTTTCTTGCCTGGAGATGGTGTTTGCTGAACCTGCAGAGAGTTAATGAACCCCACACTGTGCTGTATGTACAAAGCCAACTCAAAGAGAAGGAAGGGATGCTCTCAAAAAGAGCTTCTATTTTTACTTTGGTTTCTTAAACACAACAGGTAAGATCCAGTTACATGACCAGGTCTTCCTTCTAACCCCTTCTCTTTATAAGCTCCTAGTTGATTACAACTGTCTTTGACTGGTGCCAATCAGTACAATTAATTAGCTATATCTGTGAGCAGCCTTGAAAGCATTTTTGTCCCCCCAGAGTTCAGTGGGCAGGCTGGTGAATGAGAGATTTCCTTCTCTTTGTCACTACAGTTAAGAGGTTTCCACCATAGTTCAGGTCTTATCACAGCCCAGAGAATGGAATTGTGAAGCTCATGCCCATAGGAAACTGAACTTCCCAAACTCTGCTACTCCAGCAACTGTACCCTTCCTTTAGGGTTTGAGGCAGATGGGGGAGGTAATACCTCCATCTTTTTCTGCCAGCTGGTGGAAGGCAAGCACTTCCTAGTTACAGCATGAAACGAAGCGTGCATATGGGTTTGCCAAGGGAAGCAGCTTCTGTGTAATCAGTGTGCTGTTAGGAGCCTGAGGGCAAAATGTTCTTCTTAAAACTACACAGAAGATCTTGACACGGGTAGTCAGCTCTCCCGGTATGTGCAGAAGGCTACTGATAGCATGGGAGTGCAGAGAAGAATTTTGATTAAGGGTCTATGGGAGATAATAAAATCACCAGTGAGCAAATACACAGCAAAACAGCTTAATTGATAGTCTAAAAATAAATCAAATATGCGCTAGTGTGGGATAAAATATCTGCTGTTACCTTTTTTAAGTTTATTTTCCATTAAATATGCCTGCTTGCAGGTTTCAATGATGTCTGACTCTATCTTCAAAAAAAATGAAAAGTCCAAATCAAACATCATAAAATATTGAATTATTTTTTTTTCCATTCAATTTCTAGCGGTTCACAGTTTTTCTGATTATTTTTAAAATTTTATTTTTGGTAGATTTTCTACCCCAGCAGCTTTAATTTTCTGCAAAACCAGGAAACTTCAGGTTTCAACATTTCTAAATTGCTCCTTGGCACTACAGTGTTCTTTTCAACTAAAAAGCATAGTAGGCAACCTGAACTCAAAAAAGAAAAAAGGGAAAGGAAAAAAAAATTGAATATGGGTTCATAAAAAAGGAAAATAATTGTAGAAAATTAATAAATCAATCATTCAAGAGTAAAATGAGGCACAGTGAACATGATAGCTTAGGTTTCAGTATCATGTTCTCCTCTGGTATTGATTAGTACTTTCATACTTCCATATAAATTACCCATAATGTGGTATTTCAAATTCACCATTAAAAAAGTCCTTTTCTTCGTCGTCCTCCCCTCGCATCATCTTGGTTCATAACTTAATGCAGGATCAGTATATAAAAGAGTGAAAGCCTTCTGTCGCTAGCTATGCAGGACACACAAACGTGTTTGTGTAGCATGTATTTGTTATTCCCACGCATTAGGAAACAAACGCATAGTACTGAGGGGGGAATATTTGATAAGAAAAGTATCTGGACTTGCAGACACACACACACAAAACTAATTGGAAAAGGGTTCTTAAATTCATGGTTTGGGATGTGGAACACAACCTGAGTCTCACTGTTCAAAATTCATGGTCTGGTAATCTGCTTTTAACTGATGCTCTATTTCTGAAAAGGCCGTGCTAAAATATTTTCTGACAATGAAATATGATGCGATTAACCTCTTGCCATACCTACCCCTCAAAGAAGGCAGGCAGCATGTTGCAGGCTGGCAACATTCAGCAGCTGGGTGAAATAATGGCCTTAGTGGAGCTCGCAGCAATTATTCATTGCAGGGCCAAAGAGGCTGGTTCTGGGAGATGCTGAATGCTGCATCTTCTGTTTATCTGCACAGGAATGGATGGTGTTCACTGTCTCAAGACCATGGATGCAATTTGTAATTATTCATGTCACGATTCCCTGGGCCTGGTCAGGGAGTGATGCATTTTGTAATTCTGCATCTCACAAAAACTGCATGAAAGGCTGAGTCTGAGATCATTCTCACGAGAAGGCTCGAGTGTACATATAATTTATATGCATGTATAATATGGATCTACTGCGCAGTTTGTTTTTGCCAACGCTGCCCTTGTATCAAGAGCTACTGGACAAGGAAGGGGAGGAGAAAGGAACTAGCTCCCTACAGAAGCAGCAGCTGCCCTGACTCGGGACCAAGACTGTGGCCCTTGTGTGTTGGCTTTCTAGTTTCAAGAAGGGGATGTGGCAGCTGGGGGGGACATCAGGCAGGTGCCAGGGAGAGCGCTGGGTAGATGGGTCCTTGGTTGGTTGCAGGGAGCAGCTCCCTGGCTGAGAGCCATTCCTGGCTCTCAGCAGGCTTGCATAAGTCTGCCTATTCCTCCTTTCTTCTACCTTTAATCAGAGTCACATCATTTGGGATAAGCCAGTGCATTCCATGGGATGGGATGGAGGATCAACAGCCCTTGGCTGAACTGCGAGAAATACAACAGGTCCAGAGTACAAATTCCTTTCCATCTCATAGGAAAAATCTCCCTAGTTCTTTCCCTACAAAGACTTTTTTCCCTTCTCTTTTGCCTTGGAGTGGCTAGAAGTGCCAGCTGATCTACAGGTTTTTGTCACAGCTGCATCCACACAACTTGCTGTCCAGTATGATCTCATATCTACCATCAGCCACCACTGACAAGCACAGCAGACATGTTTAAGCGTGTTCTGAAATGATCCTGCCCTGAGAAGCTTGTTGCCATTTGTTTCTTAGGCCAGGAAGGCGAGCATGATCCTCGCTCTGAGCAGATAAAGCGATCCAAACTCCCTTCAAGTGCACAAGTCAGCGAAACCTCTGAAATCATCATGCCATACAAGCAGTCTGATGAACATGACATTTTGTTGTGTTTGTGAGTCACCAATTAGTCAGCAGAGAAAGGGGATGGTGATTTGACAGCCTGCCTGCCTGGTATCCATGAGCACTGGTTCCTGGGGTGGGTGGAGAATTTGTGCATTACTGGCCATTCCTAATTTCCCCTCCTCCAAACTACTGTGCTCAGCTATAAGTTCTTATATTTCAAAGAATGCAAACTCCTTTATAAAAGTTGTCTTTTCCTGATGAAAAATCTATTTATTTGTTTGCTCATTTTGTCTATGTAATACACAGATACAAAGACGCACAAAATGAAATAGCCACCATTTAACTTATATTTTAAAAAAAAATTAAAAATACTGGGAGAGGGAAGAGAACAGAATTGTATTTTCTTTTCCTGGTTTTAAATTATTATTAAAATTTTTTATTGCATATGTTTGAAATACACAACCTTCTTTGGCATTTAAAAAAGTCATCTGTAGACCTGTATCAACTCTCATAGCTAACAACTTTAGTGAGAAATCTACTGTATAAGTCATTTTCTTTCATCATAATAGAAGAAAATGAATTAGTTCAAGTTCATATTAATCAAGAAAACGAGGCATTACATGAATGTTTTCAAAATCTCAGCAGTGAAAAAATGTTGCTTTCATGCATGATCACAGCAAATATTAATGTCCCCATTCACTAGTCAACCTATTTCTTAGGAACACTTATTTATGATTGATAAAAAAGAATACAATTGAATTTAATAATGCCACCTGTTAAGGAAACAGAAGCAGCAATAAAGGGAGAAGCCCCACCGGTCATAATTAAATTCCTGTAGGGAGGTTCAGCTCTATCTACTTATGTCAAGGCACGTGCAAGAAAACAGCTGGAGAAATTTGGAATGAGTGAGGTTTGTGATCAGCCTAACACATGAAGATGTAACAAGGCTGAAAGGCAGCCTCCATGCAGCCAACCAGAGTTCAGGGGACAGGCTGTGAACCTCCTGTGCTTCTAGAGAAATGCGCCATTCCTCGCTCAGAATTATGAAAACCCAGAGGGCTACATTTTTCCTGTACTCATTGTTATAACAAAGCCGCTCAGAATATCTCCTGTGCAACCCGCAGAAATTTCAGGACCATGAATTAGGATCACAGAGCGATTGCAATCTCCAACCACAGCTTTCCCGATTTCATGAAGTCCTATGCAGATGTACGCACGCCTGCATTCAAGCCTGCTTTTGAGATCTCTAAATATTCAAAGACAAAAATGTTCTCTTTTTTTGCAGTGAAAATTTATCATTTTGCTTCTAAAACTGCTTATTTGCTGTGAAAATTACCACGTGAAAAAATCATAATGCAAAAAAAAAAAAAAAAAAGAAAAAAAAGAAAATAATACAAAATATTAGCTTAGGTGTCTTCCCATCCATTTCTATTTTTCTTTATTTAGATTCTGTAGGGCTTTGGGTTTTTTTGTTTGATTCTCTTTTCTTGTTCTTTCTTTTTTTAATTAAGTGGAAAGGAAGAGAAAACAATGCGTTAATAACCTTCTATTTTTAAATATGGAGTAAGGCTGGGAATGAAGATTCTTTACATTGCGATGCTGAAAATCAATAACAAAGGAACATTCCGGGACAAGAACTACTAAAACAAAACACTTTAGTTTAAATAGATACTCAGAAATCAGGAATGCATTTTAAAAAGCACCTTTGAAGGTAATTCTGCACTGCAGCATTTTGTTGGAGGAGATGGGCTGGCTAATCATTAAAAAATATATAAATAGTAATAACAAATATTTACAAAACACAGGCTTACTGCAATCAAAATCACTCACTTGTTTGAATATAGCAAAAATCATCTTGACAGGAAAATGAATTTTCAGGGGGATGTTTCATTTTGTCATCTTACAGAAGCGTTTTGACTTCTCATTTCAAAATTATAGGGTTTTTTTTTCTGTGAATTCATGCATTTTTCAAAGAGTAACAGAACAGCAAACATTTCCTGTTGACATAACTTTTGTGATTACCCTGGAATAACATTTTCGTTATTATTTTGCCAGAAGTATGGGAAAAAATATCCAATAGTTCAGTCTGAAGATGGTTCATCCCTTACCGCCTTGCCACGCCACATATCCAAAAATGTGACGTGTTATACGAGGGCTGCTCCAAAAGCAAATTGATGTGCAATGCCTGTTGGCATAGAAAAGGGGAGATCCTTCTGGATTTCCCAGAACGCAGACAAAGCATCAACTCTGACCCCCACATTGTGATGCTGACTAAGCAGAAGGCTCAAACTTCCAGAGTCAGGCCAGAGAAGGCAACCTTTCTCTTGCAACACGATAACGCCAGGCTGCATGCCAGTTGAAGACCATGGGGCACACTGCCCATCTTGGTTGAACTGTCCTACCACACCCCTACACAGTCTGGATTTGGCACCATCTGACTTTCATCTGATCAGGCCGATGAAAGATGGGCTGTGTGGGCAATATTCTCCTAATCATGATGCCATTATAGCAGCTGTGAAACAGTGGATCACCTCAGCTGGTGCAGATGTTGACGAACACAGCATGCAAGCTCTTGTTCACCACTGGCAAAAAAACATAGCTAATGATGATAACTATGTCGAAAAATGAAATTTTGCAGCTGAGAATTTGCTCTATCAAATATTGTTAGTGTGTTCTTTGTATCCACTGTAGTTTCCATGGAAATAAATAGAAGGCATTACTTTCAGAACGACCTGATGATGATCTTTCTAAAACAAACAATTTAATCTTTTTTTATTATTATTATTTTTATTTATGACTGGTACTAGAAGGAAGTTAAAGACACAGGACTTGCTAGTCCTCTCTGGCCTTTAACTTTCTAGGTCAGCCTGTCAGTGCAGCCTTTGGGGACTACCAAATGCTCTGCTTGAGTCCTCCTGTGCTCATTAGAGTTCCAGTTTTGCAGGAAGACACTGAGTATAAGAAAAACTCCTGATTCAGTATTAATGAGAGTTGTCTAGGTAAAACCTCATTTATCAGCTTGAAAGGTTGGTTATACTAGGAGGTTAAGTGAGATGTTTTTCATGCCTCTACCTTCTACGCTTTGTGCTTAAAATTAGGAGATAACACAGCTCACCTTTAATCTTCTGCAGTGCCAGGTACTCCAAACTACTTATGCAGTAGTTATGACCTCAGGTAATTAGTACTCCACAAAATTATTAACAATTGTCAGGACCAAGCCATGGTATAACTGAAATAATTAACACTTTGCTAACCAAGATATTACTTACCCAAGAAAACCACAGTGGGATTTTTTTACCTGCCTTCATCAGGTAGAATCCCCATGAAAGCAGCAAGCTCACAGCTCAGGGAGCAGTGGTTTCTCTAACCCTTTGACACTGAACTGCAGCTCCCTTAAGGACAGCTACCAGCCCCCATAGGGATGGGTTCGCTTCTGTTGCTGAGCCAGAGCTGGAAGTCTACTTTGCTGTTATTTGGTAACACTGCAGTCATCACCATTCCAAAAACAAATCCCCTCCATGAAAGGAAGAAGTGAAAGTTTAGCTCCAGGCTTTAGCAGCCTATGAAATCTTTATTGTTTTTTCTACAGTTTCTTTCAAACTGCTCTGCACATCTGCAGCACATAATCAAACTGGCTTTTCTTGCTGTGGTTCTACCGCAGAACATCCCCTGCGCTGAGCAGACATATTGGGCTTTCAAAAAACACAACCAACAATGAACAAAACCCAGTGCTGTCAGAGAGACCTTATAGTGCAGATTCTATTAGCTTTAAGCTCCATGTAAATTATAGAGGGATTATATAAAAGAGTCTTAAAATCCTGAATTCTAATGAAGGCCAACCATACTTCATGGGAAAATTAAGACATCAAAATTTGCCATTTCCAAAGCAGATTTGTAAATATTTTTGATGATTCCATTAAAAATTGCATAAAACAGCACATAGAATGAGCAAGGAAATATGTACAAAAACAAATCATATACAATATTTACTTGAGCATTAATCCACATCAAACAGAGCCCTTTATTACATAAATGCAACATATTCATGCAACCTCTCCCTTATTAATATTTCAAATACCACTCCATTTTCTGATACTGTAATGCTAAAAGTATGGCAATTAAACTACATGTCACACTGTTACCGATAAAATAATATTTTTTGGTGCATATTTAACACTTCAGAGGAAGCCAGTAGTGCTTACAATACAACTAAATCCCCGTAACTAATTTTCTTCTTGACACCCCTTCCCACTTTTGCTTAGATGGCAAAGAAGAATTTACAGAACAGCACTAAAGCTCATGTTGGCTGGATTAAATGAGATGTGGAGAGAAATACAGCAGGAAAAGGGGAACTCCTGAAACTCCACATGTCAGCCCCTCACTGCTGTGGGACTCTGAGTCCCCCTTCCCTAGGAAAAGGGATAATGCTTCCCATTAAAACATCCCAACAACTTTTAAAAGCACAGGAGTGAAGAAAAACAGGCACTTTATTGCCCAAGTGAAGCTATTACTTCGTTAGTATTTTGCTCTTTGTTATTTAACCTCTCTTATCAGTTTAGCTTTACACATTGCTATCTTATGTTGGCAGAAGAAAACATATAAGACAAAGAAATATTGCTTTGTACAGGTAATAAAGAAAAAAGCACATTTGTATATGTGGTCAAAATCAATATATACCTTAAAACTGTCCTGCTAATGCTTATGCAGGCATCTAGTATAAGTACCTGAGTAGATCCACTGACTTTAATTGTACAGACAGAAATGTGAGTGGGGAATGTCCCTTGGCACAAGGATGCAAAGTAAACTCTTCAGCAAGCCCTAAACTCTGCATCAATTCGGGAGAGAGTGAGAGACAGAGCACAGTTTTCAGAAGAGCATTTTTTCCTCTCTTCCCAGACTCATTTAGCACAGCAGGATTGCCTCTGTTCTCATCCACTGAGCACAAATTCCTCCATACACTTGAGGAAATCAAGTTACTGCCTCAGACCATTTTGATCTGTGAGTCCTGGCACAAAGATTTCAGTTTTGGCTGATTACTCGCTGCTCTGTACAGTACTAACAGCAGTCTCTGACCAAAGAGGAATGTTTGTTTAGGTAGCTGCTTATCCCTGCCTTTCTCACCTGCATCCCACAGTAAGATCTTCCCAACCAGGCTGCAGAGGCAGATGGAGCAGCAGGTTGGGCTCAGATTTGTGTCTCTTAGGGCTTCCCAACCCATATGCAGATGACAGATAATGGGCATTTCTGATGTCCCATCACATCTCTGTGACACCACCTTCTGAAGACAAAAGCCCCACGTGGAGACTGCACTGAGCACTGGGCTGAGCTCAGTCTTCGCCAGAATTCATCACCTGGATTTGGATTCTGCAATGTGTAATTAAATAATAATCGAGTGTGAAGATTCAGACAGATTGCTGTCTGATCTCACAGCTCTGGTCACTCCAGGTGCACGGATCCATTAACCCCATCCCCTAAACAACACAAAACAGAATTTCCTTCCCTCTCCACAGAGGGAAGAAAGAAATTTCATGCATTTTTTTATTACCTACTTTAGAAAGATTTTTTCTCAAGATGCAGAGTCATTGTTTAAAGAAAAATATGAACTATTGGTGACATTATTACTCTGGAAATGTTTCTTGTTGCATATTTCAGTAGAAGAAAATAATACCTTCCATCATATTAAATGGATTGTAATATATTCCCAGAAGAAGATTTTCTGCTGTTCTTTTTGACAAGGAAATGTCATTTTGGCAAGGGAAGCACTCGTCTGCTGAAGTTTCTTTCTGTCTTTTCTAAAAGGATGAGCACCACCACAGCTTCTGGAACAATGGAAGAGCGATTTGAACCTCCCTGCACCACATTTCACCCACACAGAACAATAAGGAGCACCCACAGCTTCATTTCAGAAGTACTTTCATTTCAGCAGAGTTCTCTGCTTTTATGCACCAAAGCCTTGAGAATGGGTTGAGGGTGCCACGCATCACCTGCAGCACGGAACAGGCAGACCAAGAACATTTCGCTTTGCTTGGCTTAAATACTGCACGTGTATTCAGAAAGCTTCTCATGCTATGACCCTTCTGCAGGTTTGTTGTAACAAACAACTTCTATGGTGTGTTGAGAGGTAAAAAAGATGAAATGCTTCTTGAAACAGTTCTTTAAGTTATACTGCTTAAATGTTTTAAATGCAAAGCAATGCCACATCTTTAAGAGAGAAAGCAAAACACGGTAATTTTCTTAGCGTGCTTTACTGCGTGTATATAAAAACGTAGAAGAGAAAATCAAAATTAAGTTTTAATTAAAGATACGAGGTGGATGATGACATTTAATGATAAAAATTGACAGTTGAATAATGCTGTAATTACCATTAATTAATTCCCAGCCTGTTCTTCTCTATCTGACCATTTTACTGAACTCTTTCAGAATCTGTTTTTCTCTTTAGTCTGTTTGTTTTTCACGGTGTTTGAAGGCACTCTGATGCTGTCTGCTTCTTCACTGAAACTCAGTAGAAATACTTGTCCTTAACAAAAACAAGTGAAGAAAAATTTAATTAAATTTCACCGGTGCCAATGGCATTATAGTGGAGATGGAACTTCACATTCACATCAGCAGTTCAAAACTCGCATAGAAGCTGATGCTTAAACACTTATTGCCTCGCTGCCTATTGCTCTAGTAAGTAGCAAGGAAATGGTGAAACAAATCAACGCACGGCTGAAAGAAGGCTTCTGAAGATTTTCCTTCTGTTTGCTGAAAATATAATTTCTGAATCTTCTGAACCTGTAGTTTACAGTAGGAACAACCTTTACTGCAAGGTATCATATATTGATGAAAAGAAAGTAGGAGATTGGTTAAACACGTGTACCATCTCAGTCTCACTGAGGCATCTGAGTCAAGGACACATCACCAATAGCTTTTACTACACGGAAATGCTTTCCTGAGGTTACAAGGCAGAAACAGCTTGAGGAGAACTGTACGGTTTTTCATTTGGAGTGCTTTTCTTCCTAACAAAATTAGTAGCAGATTTCATGTCACTTTGGAAAAGGAGAAAACAGAACACATTTGGCACTGGTAAAAACAATGCCCAGTTGTAGACTAAAAAACCCTGTCTGGCAATCTGTATTTAATCAGTTTCATTGAATTTTCTCTGTGTTGAAATCGGTTCATTACTGTCATTATCCTAGAAAACTACTTCGATCGTGAAAGATGTTTAACCATGCGTAACCTCCTGGCACTGCTTATTGCCAGAAATACTGTTTAAGTAATGCCAAGAGTCGTGGTCTCATGCAAGGCATGAGCAATGTGTTATTATCTCTAATTGCATCTTAGCATGTGCCATCAGTGGCCACAGCAATGCTACTGGTTTCTATAATTGCTACAAAACAACCCATTCCCATCATTTTTGACTTCTCGGAGTTTGTCGCTGCCAGCTAAAGGTTTCTGGACAGAACAAGCTCATGGAGGGGAAGGCAGAGCTGGCAATGCTGGCACTGGGGCAGCACCGCAGCCAGGGGGACAGGACGGCTCCTGCCTGAGCTCCCCAACAGCAACATCACCACACTGAGCTCCTGAGAGAGGAGACAGCAGGCCTAAAGAGGGAGCTGAAGGTCTGATGGGAATCAGGAGAGGATTCTTATGCTGGGCTACATCGAGCTGGGCTGGTTGTCCAACACGGCCATTCAGTTTGATATGATCTGACCTATGAAAGCTTTTTCTGCTTTACCGTAATCTCAGCCAACTATTGGTGGAGTTCAGTGGGCCAGAAAGCATTCTGCAAAGGAACGCTTTCCAATTACCCATCCTTAGAATAAATACATCGAGTCATTATACTCAGAGCCTCCAAGGTTTAACTTTAAGAAGAATAATATTATCATCTGAAACAATTTTTTCACAATTAAATTGAGGGTTCTTTTTTCCTAGTTCTTCCCCTGTATCTTCAGAGCCCTCAATTATTAACCCGAAGTACTTGTTACATTTGCATTTGACCATTCTTCTAATGTTACATCTGCATTTTACCATTCTTTTAATACTCATGTATTCTCCCTGTGACAACAGAATTTCTGTGTGTAGCGTGAGCACTCCAGATGATACCATCAGAGGGTCCACACTTGAGATATTAAACCTGATAATGGCTTTCCTATGAGCTAGTGTATTTGACAGTCCTTTTGTAAATTATTCCCCTCAGAGCAAGATGGGCCTGACAATTCACCACCTAAACTCCCTGCCTAAAGTCTACTCTGAATACTTGATTTGCTTTAATTTTAGCAAACGATTCACCTTGTTCTCAGTTCATCAGTCGCATGCACAATTTTTGTGTGCGTGCTGTATCTTACGGATAACTCTGGAATTTAATATGAGCAAAGCAATTTGCTGTAACAGTGTCTTTTGTGATTTTAGAGCATGAACAGAAATACAAACATACTGTTTTAGCAAGGTTGAAAGGGGCTCAGGAAATACCTATACTTTTATTTTGACCATGACTCTTCTGAAGAAGTCTGACGACTTACTAATTGCCTGGCATAGACAGCAACCTTCTTTTCAGAGCTTAGGTTAGTGGCTTGGGGTTTTTCCTTTGTTTCTTTGTTTCTAAAGTTTACTGCTGAAAGTTTACACAGTCAGTGCCATTTAGAAGTGGGTTCTAAATGGATCCTATTCCATATATATGCAAACAATGAATCTGTCTCACAGGAACATGGATGCACAGCTCTGTGCTACCACAAGAACCAAAAGCAGTTTCCTATCTGCCAATTAATGGAATACTTCTTTCATGGCATTTCCAGTGCCTCATCCCTGGTTTAGACTGCTCATAAGCCTTGAAACATAGCAAAATATTTCAATCCTTTTATAGCATATTTTCTCAGTGTTAAAAACATGAACACAGTTGGTATGCAAGTTACAATTTCAAGAGTGCAAGTAACAAAAGAAAACAATTCCCTTGCATCTGATTTCTAACCGTACCAGGTGTTCTCATTTCAGCAAGTTGTTAAGAAAAATACATAGAACGTAGGTTTTCCATTGCTCACAGCATAATCTGAAGATATAGACATGCAGCATGTATATATTCTCGGTGAAAATGATGTGGCATGAAATATTCATAAGCTATTTTTTGTGATTATTAAATCAATCTGAATTGTGTGGATTACTGGGTCCATTCTCTGGTGAGTAGGAGAAGAGTTTCACCTGTGCTGAGAATTGTTTGTACAAAGGTGTGTAGCTACAAACAGGGTAGGAGTTAGCTTATTGAATTTATTTAAAAATCATTCCAAACATCCAACATTAGGAGAATATCCAAAATAATGAGTAGAGGAAAATAGATGAAAATTCTAAATAAAATTAAATGGGAGGAACGTTAATTGTTAATCACAACCAGATTTATAAGAGTTAGATCTACATGACTTCCTTTGCAAGATTATGTATAGCTGGTAAATACTTAATCAGCCCCGAAATCTGTATCAGAAATAGGTATTGCTGTATGTTTTAGTATTTAGGGACAACAACCTGCAGTGAATTATCCCAGGTCAAATGAAGCACCAGAAGGATTAGGAAACACAGAGGTGTCCCAGCTTCCTGACCTTGCTCTGTGTGTGAGGCTGCAGCAGGACCCAGCATTGCTTTGGGTCATGCAGTGTCACTGTGACTTTCAGGGCTGATGAGGAAGGACACGTGCTGCTGGATCATTGCAATGTGAAGATTTTTTTTAATTGGTAGTTATTTTCAAGGAAAAAGCTCTCTGTAGCTTTAGGCTAAGTGTGTCTGCAACACACCAGCTGCTATGACTGCAGCTTGGGCAGGTGTACCTGAGGTAACTTGAAATGAGCACCAGTGATGGGATGACAACCACGGCAGAAATAAGGTTTATGGGGAGTGCTCCCATGTAGCCCAAAGTCCTGAGCTCTGCACTGCCACAGCTATCCTGCTAATTAAAACTGCCTGTTGCTTGTTTCCACCATCTGCAATCTAGAAATCACAGGGCCTGTGATGTGTTGCTATGATACATCTCATATAGCATGGTGACATCCAGGACATATCCATCCTCTGGTGCGGGAGCCTGGCCACTGAGTGCGAGCCTCGAACCGCTGCCCTGAGGCAGAAGGGGAATTAGGGGACTAGATCATCCATGAAACTGCACAGAGTTAGAAAGGAAAGTGAACTGGAATCTCAGTGAAATCTGCTTTGAAAAGTAGCTCCCAAAGTATTGTGTGCAGTTCTCTACTTACATCAAGGCATAAATCACACAGAAATGTACCAAAGATGAGAATCTTACTGAATAATCCTATCTGCACGAGTGCTTTTTTTTTTTTTTTGGCAGCATGTTCTTATCAGAGTTAGGACTTGCATGAGGATAAAGAAGACCCTGGAGGAATTCTGGGGGTCTGTCTCCTTTTTACTTTGAAAGAAATTACGTATCTAAGTGCTACTCCGATTCTGATATACAGAGCATAAATTAGAATGCCAAACCCTGCACAACACATAACCAAAACCGACCTCTGGTTTTGTGATTGGGCAGCAATCACTTGCTGAAAGCATGCTGCCGTCTTCATGCTCCTCAGCATTCAAGCTGCTCCATCATTACCTGCCTCAAACACTACCTCCGTGTGCTGCAAGTGTTTGTCCTGTGCATTCAGAAAAGAAGAAAAGATGGAGCTGATGCTAAAACCTCTTCAACTCTCTCTGCCACTCCTCCACTTTTGGAGAGCTTCTGCAAATGGGAAGTGAGCAGGAGGTGTTTCAGTGACACGACTGTGAAACAAAACAGCAACAGTGGCCTAGTCCAACCACTGGCTACGATATGGAGAAGCTGTTAGTGCCAAGGGCTTCATTTTTCTTAGTGTGCTACAGCTTTGGGTAATTCCAATTGAAATGGTGAGGAAATACTACATCAGACTCTCATGTGCCAGATAGCACTGTTAACGAGCCATGTGCAAAATATGTTACTCACTTCATTTAAGGTTAATTTGAGGAGGAAGGGGATCCATTAGGGAAGAGTCTGCAGCACACTGACATTAATTAGTTTTGCCTCTGACTTGTGTGCTTGGCAAAGCTAGAAATCATTCTGCTGAAATAGGAGCTCTTGGGTTCCCTGCAGATTTGCAGATGCATTTAGGCAGCAGCGGCAGGAGGGCATTGCTGGAGAAGTGGCAGGGGATGAGTCCCAGCAGGAGGATGGCACCCCACAACGCCCCTATGTGCCTAAACAGAGGGAACAAGGACATGACGTGTTTCCTGCTTGCTACTTCTGCCCATCTATTTGATTTCAGAAGTTGAGCAACAACACAAGGCTCCTGTTTTTTCTTGAAGGAAAGGATTCCCACTTTCACTGCAGTGGTTTGATCCCACCAGTCAGCAGACTGGTTTTGGCAAAGCCACAGGCAATGCATCTTTGTTTTCTGCAATGCACTTCTTGGGAGTCTGCAGACCTTTGACCACCAAGACCTTCCTTATCATGCCTCACTGAATTTAAAAAAAAAAAATAAAAAAAAAGGAAAAAAAGTTCAAGGCAAATGTAAGCAACAAGAAGAGAAATCAGAAGAGCGTGAAATACAAATCACTTCTTTCAAAAACGTATGTACCTTTCTTGGAGCAGGAAAGCATTGTACCATAAATTAGCCAGGGATTGGCAGCTGGAGCCTTGTTCAGCAGCAAGGACATGTAACTGTGATGGTCAATGGCTCATAGGAGGTGACTGAGCTAGGCAGAATTTTCTGAGAAACTCAATCAAATCTAACATTTCCTACCGCACATTTTGTTATTTTTGGACAGGCAAGGTTAATAAATAAATAAATAAAATCCCGACTTTCTTCAGCTCATGAAGAAAATGCACAACAACCCACAGCAACACGCAGGTGCTGAGGTCCCACTGAAGCTGGGTTACAGCACAAATATCGTCACCCGAAGAGAAGGAAAGGGACTGTAACTAAACTGATCCCTGTTTAGGTAAAGTTGTTGCAGAGCAGTAATTCTGATAAGGAATGGAATGTCTCAAGTGTCTCTCCTTTGCCCCCATGCCTCTTCTTTTCCTGCTTCCTGTCTTGCTTGAGCTAAATCTTTCCTCTCAGCCAGTCTGGCAAAGTTGATCAATTTTTGATAGGTGGTCAATTTCCTATCCAGCTGCTTTTCTCTCCCCAGTGGATAATTGCTTTTCAACAGTTTCCTCTAAAAATGTTCTGACAGCAACAAAATTTGTATTTAGGAAAAAGCTGGCTGCTCCAGATTTTCAGGATTTTCAAACAAGTTAAAATGAACATCTCTGAAATTAATTTTCCTTTCTTCACTGAAAATATAAGGCTCGCTTTCTACACTGTGGTTCTGCCTGGTGCAGACTTCATCTGTGCTGCTCACATCACTGCAGTTGCCTCTTCCAGACAAAACTTTACATGACTGAAACCCATTGCTAGGCATTCCTCCCAGGGAAAGACATGCACAGTTCACCTGGTGACATGATTATTAGGCTGCAGATATAGTCCTGGTCATCCAGGTTCTGAAACTAGCATATCTGGGGCTAGTATTCACTATTCACAGCATCCCAACATATGAATACTTGATGCTGCTAAGATAATTACACACACAAAAAAGTGAGATTCTGAAAGAAGAATTTCTGGGATTTATATAGACTGTAGGAAAACATTAAATGTAGATTAGCATATGGATATTCTTTTAATTTCTTAATTTTTTCTTTCTCTATAGTGCCTCTGCCACAATAAATTAATATCCTGAAAACGAGTTGTTGAAACAATCCATGTAGAACTGCCAACACCTGACTCTTAGGTCAGTGTTAGAGCTTCTAAAGAACGTCTGGTTTTCATAATTACAGCTCACTCATCTGACACAATTACCATCAAATTTCTAAATGCATCTGAAAATTAGCCTTGTTATTTCACTCATGAAGGTCTGAAAGCCTAGCTGAAGGCCCATGCTTTAAGATTTGCATTTCTTCCTGAACTTCAGTATTGAACTGAATGGAGAAGGGAATCATATGGGGGATATAAAAAATGAGGGATTTTTCTATGTAAAAGACTTAACAGGTGAGTGGAGAAGAATTCATGACTGGAATACCAATACTGCCCTCATTAAGGAAGAAGACGTGTGCTACCTACAAAGGAAATCACAAGCATTTTTCATCATCAATGAACTTCTCTCCATCTCTCTCTCTGTCTCCCTTTCTTCGGAGAAACAACCCCCAGTTCTGCAACTCAGCCTCATCTGTGATACAGTTTAGTAACCTGAACGTCTACCAATTCGGAACCAATATTGTTACCAACTGAGTCACTCTGACAATAACAGATACAATAACTCCTTCTCCCCTTATATCCTCTGCTGCAGGCGACTAAGAACACTAGTCCTATTTTCAGTCTGAGTTTCTGCAATGCTGCCAAATGAGAAGAATTTATAGTCTATAGCTGTGAAAATACAGAAAGGTACATCTCCTGTTATGATAGGGGAAAAGGGACAGAATATTGTACACAGCCCTTAATAAATGTTCTGTTTCTGAGGCGGATGTCTGGCCATGCATGGCAGTCGTTCAGCTGGGCAGCACACAACAAGACTTTGGCTGCTCTGGGAGTGCTCAGAATCTGGGGAGAGGCAGATGCCTGACAGCATGCCCCACGTGTCACACCTCCGGGTGTGAGGACGAAGGCTTAATGCAGGCTTAATGCCCAAACTGTGATGTTTAATATTCCTGCTGAAGTCTTTCTTTCCCATCAGTTATAACTCCTGACAGACCTGTTATCCATTTACTTGCCCCAAGTTTTGATGTCAATTAATTTATCTGCCGATCAGTTCCAGATTTTAATTACCCTCTTTCTGATAGGGAACTCCTCTAAGGCACTCCCAGATGCATTTCGGACCACTCTTGCTGGCAGGTGACTTTATACACTCCCAGATAATCAATCACATGCAAGGGATAGAGACTGAGTATGCAAAACCGCACACTGAAAATCAAAGGCTGTCCTATAAATATCTGATCTATGCTATTTTCCATTACCCATCTGCCTTATACTACAGAAGTTTGGTTATCCCTTAATTTCACCACCTTCTCTGTGTATTTATGGTTTTCCTTGTAAGGTTGTTTCACACTCCCTCCCTCTTGACATTCCACTGCCATGAAGTAGCTGCTGTTTAAATGGCTGACTGCTGCTTACAGAATGCTTCCTTTCTAGACAAAGAGGTCAACTGGGGAGACCTGGACGCAACATCTTCCTCAGTCTGTTCTACGTTGCGGTAGTTAACCTTGGGTCCGGGACAGCAGACATGAGCAATTTGTTTTCACACGATCATTCAACAGGGAGCAGCCTTCCTGAGAACCTCTGACAAGTGTGAGGATTGTTCCTTGAATCCTGGAAGTGAGAATCCTTGTATTCCTCACAGCTGTACCAACCTTTTCTTGTTGGGTTTTTTGTTGTTGCTGTTGTTGTTGTTAAGATAAATGCTACTAAAACATTCAGAAACAGCATGCATCTGCCTAGAGAACAAACACAAATCTAAGCTTAAGCAAGGTGCATCATACATCATAGATTTTTGTCAGATGAGACTAATTAAAATATGTGTGCAGTTATTAATCAGTTGTGTTTTGGCCTCAGACTACATTTGTTTTGTTTAAATGAAACCAAAATCAGACAGAAGGAAATAAGTGTTAAGGGCAGCCTCTACAGTGAACAAATGGGGCAGATTTCAAAGAAATTTATTTAACTTGATTTCAGAATTGGAGTTTGGAACTGTATAACAGTGACATTTCTCATTATTTTTTCCATAATTGATTTTTGCAACACATCTTCCTAAGAAGTTTATTAACATTTTCTATTCATTTTGTTCTGTAATCTTCCAAATTATTTAAAAAAAAAAAAAAAGCAGTAAGATTTGTAGATTTGCCCAACATCACAAGTACCGTTACTGGTAGAGGGCAAGAGGAATCGAGGGATCTGCTCTATTTTGTTCCATAACTCTCCATCCCACTGCCTTTGACATGCTGAACTGAAACTGCAGTCGTTTCAAGGAGGTTTCCAAGGCACCTACCGTCATCTAGAACTTTTTATTAGAAGTCAAAAGAAGGTGCTCTAGCTCCTCTGTGAAGTTTTATAATATATTTTCCCCTGGGGTGTTAGTTGTACTACTGAGAAAGGGATTCATGGTGAATAATTTATCTAATGAATTTAATCTGGTTTCTTACTTCTGCAATAGCTGTAATCAGGTTGTGATTTTCTACCATCTATTTGTTACCTAAAACTGTTTCACAAATTAATTTAGCAATTGCTGCCAGTTTATAGTCTAATTTGTCTGATTACCGGAACCTGACCTGTTTTGACAGTAGGAGTTCTGTAAAAAGGATGGGATTTACAATGTAAGGGATTACGTAAGGTGCAGTCACTGGCAGTCACATCAACAGAACACAAAGCATCAGTGCTACACCCAGTGTACAGACAGCACCAAGCTTTAGGCTTTAAATGAGATCTAATCTTCATAAAGGTATACATAATGATCATTCAATTACAGAACAATTCCCACCTAAATTTTCTGAAAAAGATTTTATTCTAATTATCCATACATTTCACTTAGGATAGGAATAAGTAAAATGTATTTAGGCATTCCTAAATTTGAGGACAGAGGTTACTTTGAATCGTTTGAATGTGTGAAGTAGTACAAATAATTTGTACACCACATGCTTCTGCAGAAGAACTTTATTCCAGGAATAGGAAGTTTAAAAAGCAAGACTTTTAACAGCATTTGGAGAATGGCTCTAGATATAAGTCTGAAGGTAATTCTAAAACCTCTTCTGTATTTTGTGAGAATGGTGGTACTACACATAGCTCTGGAACTGGGCCCAGAAGTTGCTTAACAAGCTGTTCCAGAGGTGCCCTTCTGGTGGCCCTACAAATGGCTCCAAAGAGAAAGCAAGCAGTGTTTCCTGGAGGAGGTCATGCTACTCCCAGAAACAATTCCAGAATATGCTGGAGTGCTCAGTGCTAGAGGACACTCCAGGAAAGACACGAGAGCAAACAGCAGGAACCTCCATAACTGTCCAATGGGAGAATCAACAGAATGGCTCAGCTCTATTCACACCCACAGCACTCACTGCTCGACCCCTTTTAAATTGCCCATTTTCCACAAACCTTGGCCTTTCAATGATTTTTAATCTGGGAACTGCAGTCTGCTGAAATTGTTTTCAAATTCAATAACTCGGTGGAGCTATTTTCAACTTGGTTTGAAATGAGGAAGCTGAGAAACACATCGAGTAGTTTAAACAAATAAGAAAGGTCGGATTAAGACAACGAACCAGGCAGTGACATTGTATACAGAGGATGGGAGAGTAGCAGGACTATGCATTAGTTTGGTTTTCTCTCCAGAAGTAGATACCTTAGATCTGTTGTATCTCTGCTAACAGATCGTTGTTTGGTTTTTATATCCCTTCTTTATGAGCTCTGAGAAATCATTCTCCTCACATTTCAGCAGCACTTACCAAGAGCATTCATCACACGCTGGTGTTCCGCTCTGCATTACCCAGGCGTTTTGGTTTTAAAAGAGTTCATGATGCGGGTCAACCAACTTTTAAAGAATGAACTTTATTAATACACTGGATTTTTTCTTGAGATTGCCAGTTTCCTTCCTATTTTCCTGATTTCTGCTTAACTGACAGAAGTTGTTTATTTCTCAAAGCCCAAGATTTATTATTTCTGAAAAAAGTTATTTGGCACTATAAATCCTATGAATTTTTTTTTTTGTGGAGATGACAAAAAAAAAAAGAAAGAAAAAGAAAAAGAAAAAGAAAAAAAAGAAAAGAAAAAAAAGAAAAGAAAAGAAAAGAAAAGAAAAGAAAAGAAAAGAAAAGAAAAGAAAAGAAAAGAAAAGAAAAGAAAANGAAAAGAAAAGAAAAGAAAAGAAAAGAAAAGAAAAGAAAAGAAAAGAAAAGAAAAGAAAAGAAAAGAAAAGAAAAGAAAAGAAAAGAAAAGAAAAGAAAGAAAAGAAAAGAAAAGAAAAGAAAAGAAAAGAAAAGAAAAGAAAAGAAAAGAAAAGAAAGAAAAGAAAAGAAGGAACAAATAAGCACACATTGCAAATATTTATTTCTAAGATGTTAGGACTTGTCAGGATCAAATACCAAATAACTCAGCACTGTAAATAATATATTGGGGCAGGTAATCAGAGAGTGTGAATCTGAGTGGTAAAATGTACCTCGCTGGAGACAGATCAGCTCATGGTAAAGCAGAATCTAACCTCGGCTGTCCAATTTTGAGGCATTTCTAAATCTCATTGTTACTTTATTAGCATAAATTAGTTCCTTCCCTTTTGTGCTGTGTGTCCGTAGAGGACAGATCTTACTTTAACATTCAAATGCATTTCCAAACCCACTACATTAGATGACCTCACATATCAAACAAAATGCACCTAAGTATATGAAAAAACACAGAAAAAAAACCATTCCCTTATGGAGGAGATAAACACAGATCTGAAAGCCATATCAGCAACAAAGACCAGTGCATTAAATTTGCATGCCTTCTAACAGTCAGTGAAGATAGAAGGACAAGCAGTGCGAGCTCTGTAATTCTGCCTGGAAATCCTTCCCAGAAGAAACAGTTGAACAGTATTTGATGCAAGAATACTGAATTCCTTGATCTGTACTTTTGCTGCATTTTACGCCCAATTATCCCACTTATTACCCTGTTGAACTACCAGTCATGCATTGCAGTATCTTGTGGAAAACACAATCCTACAGAACACTGATTTGCTATTGACATGAGAATACTGTTCATGTTCTCACCAGACCAACAAGTGGTTGCTGGCTCCCACATACAGAACAGTGCTGTGCCCTGAGGTGTATCAAAATGCTGTTTTATCATTTGTTATAAGCATAGGAAAGACAAATCTTATGGAAGACATTATCCTGTGGAAAGCTTTTCTTTTAACACACTTCGGCATGCTGTTGAAGAAGGAAATCCCGCTCCACAAATTTATCCATAGCCAGGAAAGACACAGCCCCTGCAGCATGACTAAAGGGAGACAGCGTTCTTAGCAATTAGGAGCTGTGTAATGGGGACAGAATGGCCTTTGAAGAAAGGCATGTTTTAGGCACCTGAGAGACCTGAGCTGAGGCAGAGTATGTCAGGCCACGCAGTGAGTGCAGCATTGCATGTTGCAGCGCTGTATAAGGCAAAACCAGATTCTCCTCCATAAAGCTGACAGTTTTCAAGATAGCCAGCCTGAAGACAATATCCACTACAATGCCTAATGGAAGGAAGGAAAAGCCACAAACCTGTTATTCTCTTCTATTAGTCATTTTCCTATCACTATGTTAGTCTCTAAATTCATTTATCTTAGGACAGCCTCTCACAAACAATCCAGAGAAGGAAATATATCCCTTAGAAATGCCACTTGCATGATTTTTCCTCAGGGGAATATACAGAATGTGAGTAATTTAGCTTGGAAGGAATCTCTGGGGGGCATCTGGTCCAACCCCTGTACAGAGGAAGGTCAGCTTCAAAGCCAAATGCTGATGTGCAGCAGCTTGGAACTTTCAAAACAGTTTTTACTTCAGTTAATGCCATTTTCATCCCCTAACAGTTAAAATGGCTACAGCTCTGACACGTCCTTGGGAGAAGGATTCATATCATGAATGGCAATACATAAGCCATACTAAGCTTGAGCCAGTCTTTTTAAGTATCCTGCACTGATAACTCTCATCACTGAGAAGGCCCTGTTTGGAAATGTTACTGGTTTCCTTTCCATTTTTTTTTTTTTAATAAAGTCAACATAATTCTTGTGCAAAAAAAATTTTGACCACCAGTCGGAATATCCTATCGTAGAAATCATACGTTGTTTTCAATGTCTGCATTTCCATCCCTTTGCACTTTCAGCATAAAAAATTCAGCAGTTTAATATCTGGAAAATTAACTTGGCTACTGAAGGTATAACTAAAGTGTACCTTTTGTGCTTTGATAGTTTAATTCACTGCCTCTGGGAGGAACACCAAAAGATCTCTGACAGCAGCTTGTAACAGAACAAAGTAAAGTGTTTGTATTACAATTGCCAATTATTATAGGACACATTCAAAAAGAGACTGAGAAATAATTTCAACTGTAATATATCAGAAATGTAATTAAAGGATTATTACTGTGCTTCACAGGCAACTACACAGTTTCTCTGTGAATCATTAAATGGAATTTTAAAGCAGCATTGGTGGTTCCCATGATCTATCTCAAGGATTCAAGGTAGTTTCAGTAATTCAGAGCTCTTAGGATTAACCTTTTGTACTAATTCAGGTCTATAGATACTCATGTTAATCAGGTTTAGAATGCTTCAGAGATTTTGTAATTTTGCCGTGATTACAAAATCAATAGCAATACAATCTGTCTGTTAAAACTAGGGCATAGCTGCTCAATATCCGAGCCAATGACATTTTATGATATAGGAATACTGCAATAAAATATTTTGTCAAGTTACTACCTCCAACAGATGTGCAGCTGCACTGAACAAATGAATAATAATAATTTTTAAACATATCCAAAGGGCACCATAAATGTTGCCCAACACACAACATACACACGGGCTGAATCCTCAGCTAAAACAAAAAACAAATGGAGTTTTAATACTCTCTTCAGATCAAAGGCTGATTAACCTCTAACAAAAACTTCATCAGGTGTGATCTGTTATGGACCGGGCAAATCCAGCCTGGCTACCACAAACTTTTCTTCAGATAGGTAAGGAAACAATAGAATTCCATTACCGTGGCAACCCAGTTTAGTTTAAAGCAGTTTCACATCATTCGCAGAATCACAAAATAATCTCATTTGGAAGGGATCTATGAATATCATCTCATCCAACCCACTGCCCACAGTGGGGCCAACTTCAGGTCAAGTTTGGAGTACCTCCAAGGATGGAGACTCTACACCACCCTGGGCAACTTGTCCACTGTTAGAGTGGAAGAAGAACCCCAACACCATGCTTTCTTCTTCTCCCCCTGTTTCAGCAGCTGCCAGCATGGAGCTTGTGGGCAAGCCATCCACTTTGTTTCTCCACAGCCAAGTACCAGAGGCGTTTGGGTTCCATCTTTCTCCCCTGGAACACTCCACAGAGTTGGCCCTACCCAGCCCCAGTACAGCACCATGATAAAAACCTTGAGAAAGCTGTTCTGGGTGAGGGAGCAGCTGCTCTCTCTGTCTGTAGTTACAGATAATATTAATAATTACTTGTGGTTATAACAGAGGAAAACATGTCCTGTTTCTACCTGTCATGGCTTCCTATCGCAGAATGAGATTGATGGTGCTTTTAAGTTGAGAAAAAACACCTTTTAAAGCCCACACAGCCACATCACCTGACGTTTTTCATCATGTAAATAAAACCTTAATATTGGCAATTGCTCTCAGAAAAGATGCTTATTATCAGTGTTGACACGTCTTTCAACATCGTGTTTTTCCCTTTTCTACCATGAATGTAAAAATAAAAATTATCAGCAATTGCTTACAAAAAGAACTCTTCTGAAACTATTAATTTATGCTACTTTAGCAGTCACAAACATAGAAACTTCAAATGTGTTTCCATACAGGAGGAAATGAGAAAAAATACTTAATTTTTCGAAGTAATAACAGTTTGTATTTCCAGAAGAAGACCTAATAATGTAGCTTGCAGTACAAATCTCATCACCTCAAATTGCTTTTTAATCTAATGAAACTTCTGTGTTTTATTATCCAGCAACCGTGCTTTAAGCAATATATGTATTACAGATGCTAGAGGAGGAACAGATTTCCATGGAAAATTGTCTTGTTTTAATAAATGGGGACACACTGGTGTTGTGCATGAAAAGACTTCCCAATGTCTCTGACCAGATTTGGGAGATATGAGGCAGGACACAGGACAGGAATCAAACTGTGCCTTCAACCAAGTGATATGAATGTAGAGGTCTTTTCCAACCTGAATGATTCCATGATTCTATGTGCCCTTGAGCTAGAAAAATCAGCCCATAGCTCTCAAAGTTTTAGAGGGCATCATATAGAAATGCTGGGATGAAGCTGAGAATTTCTGTTATGGATGGAATAACCCAGACCCATAGGAAATGTTTGAATTATTTCATTAAGCACTTTTTGGAAATACTATTCTAAAAGTTTAATTTTCATAGTTGATAGAGTAGAATAAACAGAAAGATTTTATCAATACCTATTAATAGAACTGGAAATTTTCTCGAAAGCGAATCCTTTGCTTCATTTTTCATTTATTCATGTGTGCTCTGGGTATTTATCCTCTCTGCATAAAATGCAGAAACCTCTTCAGTCTCCAGTGAGATAAATGGGCTATATATATGTACTTAAAGAAGAAAAAGAAATCTCTTGCCAATAGTCTCCAGATAAACATCTAATTGACTGACAGTTAGTAGGTGTCACTTTCTAATTTAAAACCCATTTTAAATTTAACAGTAATATTGTTGAAGAAAAGTATTACCTTTCATTCAATAATTACACTTAATTGGCTTGAAGATTTAAATGCTACATTGGCTACAGACATTTCAAGCTGTGCATAATGTCTAAGTCTCCTCAGAAGGCTGCGGTTCCAGACTCATTATGGAAACAAAAATCAACAGCTTTTTCTCCCCTTTGCATTGTAGTCAGTGCAAAGAAATGGCAGATCCCCTGTCTGGGGAAAGGCATAATTTGACTTATTTGAATAAATCCACACCAATTCGTACCAGCCAGAACAGTGAGAAGCTGGAGGTTTTGGCCTTGTGCAGCATGGGAGCCAGGCACCCAGCACATGCCATCTTCATCACATGAGGGAGGCTGCTCTGCTGAAGAGCATCATGAATATGTACCAGAAACAGTGAACAAGAACGTGCCTTAAGGCACCATCTACAGACACAATGCTACAGGGTGCCTGGGAGGTCAAACAAAACCAAACAAGCAATTCTTCCACGATTCAGTTACTTGGGGAAAATACTGGTGCATTTGGTGATGATGGCACAGATACACAAACCAAGGGTCACACCAAAATTCACACACCTCACACACCAAAATTTCACTTTCACCAACAGTGAATGTTTAATAATGTATGTTCTCATCCCTGAGCTGAAAGATGTCAAGCTGCCAGCCTACGTTTACTTTGGGAGGCCAAAGTAATGCAGTATTTTTGTGCTAGCTACACAAATCTTCCCAGGTTTGAGTCCTCACAGGTGAGCAACCCAGCTGCTACTGCTGTGAGACGTGATGCAGAAGGGGAAAGACCACAGAGGTGAGCTGGGCAGTGAAGTGCCTTCCAGTCCCCAATGGCTGCAGCCTGGCCGTCCTCCCCTCTGCCAGAGCCCTTGGATTTGCCCTTCAAAGAAGCACCAACTCCCTCTGCCTTCAGGTAACTTGAGGCCAGGAGTCCCATTCCTTCTGAGTTTCAGATGAGTTTTTGTAATCAATTGAACTAACAGCAGTTGTGTTAATCCTCTAAAGTTCAGGGGCCATTTGAATTATAGCTAATTCTTTGGCTTTGTTCTTTACTATTTCAAGCCCTACTTTGAGCTCCTTTATTTGTGTGATTTGGGTTCACAACTTAGTCCAGCAAAATTTCTTTTACGTTATGACTTTCTTCATTCTAGTTTGGAAAGGATCTTGCAGCATTCAGCCTCCATCATACAAGTAAACAGAGATTTAGTGCTGACAGAATTCTGTACAACCTACTGATTTTATAGTAGTTTTGCAAACCCCTGGCCTTTTAGGGGCCTGCCCATCACAAGCACCAATTATGTCTTCCATCTAGCAACTAGGTCCAAAGGAAACCTCCAAGAGATTTATCAGCAGCCTGCAAAATAAGGCTACTTCACCTGCTAGCAAATACTGCTGCTGTGATTTGTGGCTGCCAGCTTCAGCCGGTTTGCTCTGAACTATTACAAAGAATTACTCATGAAATTGTGTAGAAAAGCCTTCTGCTTCTAGGTTACCATGCGACAATTTGTCTTCAGTATGCTGGAGAAAATTGGTAGTGTGAGGTTGAAGAATACACAGAGCACGTGCTAACCTGCAGCTGTCAGGAAGCCCAAAGCTTGCTGGTTTCTCCAGGTTTCACATCACTGCCAGACATCTTACAGATGGAATTAAGTCATATAAATCCACTATGTACTGCTATTAATAACAAAACAGTTATGTCACCCAATAACAACAACAAAAATCCCCTCTCTTTCTTCATTAAACAGCAAGAAACAAACAAGGACTTTCCCTGGCTTGCAGAGTGCTGTATCAGCACAAACCAACCTCTCGTCAAAGCTGGAAACTGATGGAGATTACAAATTTCCTTCCACAGTGCCGTCTCCCACCAAGAATTACCACCTCACTGCAGTTCCCAAGCGAGGAAAGGGCAGGAGCAAAGCACGGTGAAACATGGAACCTATTGGAGGCACGAGAAGCCCACAGTCCTGTGCAGCTCTCCGCCTTCAGTGCTGGGCACACCACGTTTCTCTCTTAATGAGGCGTTAATCATGCCTTTGGTGATGGCGAGGAGCACTTCACTCTGCTGCATGGAGAGAGCTGCTGGGGAAGACACTATAAATCTTCACTTTGTTTGTAGGGATGTTGGCTTGCTTGTGCTCTCCTTCTGCCAGGAAACCCCTCTGCTCTTTGTGACAGATTTTCTGTTTTGGCCTTTGTTTTTTTCTGGCTTAGCCAAGCTGAGATGTCTCGTAACAGCAAGTATCTCTGTGTGTATTCACCTAATGGAGTTCTTTTGTGCATCTCTATTGCTGTAGGCTATGAATAAGCAGTGTTTTAATACATTTTTTCTCACATTATCCCTGTAAAGGAGGGAACCGCTGTGGTCCCTGTTCTAAAGATGGAACGCAAAGCACAAACGTTAAGTACCCAACGACCACAAAAATGGGAGAGTATGTTGGGATTTACACAGATTTCAGTTCTGTAATACTGCAAAACACTGAGCCTAAATGACATCCAGGAAAAAAATAAACCTCAGTCACCAACAACAAAACCTAAAATAATCTACATTTTATTTTTGTAGCTGCAGCAACTCAGCAAGGTCTGCACACTGCAGTGCCCAAAAGCAGATCTTTATGTGAGCTGTTAGTGCTAGCCTATTAGATTTGAGGTTAGTGCTCAGCATCCATTTGAGAATTTTAGATTGTCAGCTTTCCAGCTCCTTCAGCTTCCGTTTTCTACACAGAAAATTAATTTTCTATACAGGAAAAAAATTCTATGCAGGAAATTAATATTGTGAAGGTTGCTTTCGCTCAGGACAGGATCCAACAGCAGAAAATGATCACTTCTCTTTTTCCCCTCCTTGCAATGAATGTTAAAATTGCTCAGCAATGTCATGACACCCACTAATTTCAGCCCAACATAAGCATGCACAAAGCACTCTCATTGCCAAGGAAAGACAACAAAAGGGGCCAGGTTTCCTCCAGAAAGTGAAGTGAATGGCAGAGTTTAGCACACAGTCACGGCCTGCTGCTTTATGAAACTCCTGTGGCTGGTGGTTAGTAGCTCTTCTGGCAACTCTGCTTGAGTTGGAGGGAGATGTGAAGATTATGGACTGCTCCTGCACAGTGTGAGATGCACTCACACACAAGAATGGATAAAACCTCTGGAAATAAGTGGTTGCAAAAATCAATACAAACAGACGTTCCACCAAAGTGAAGTATTTTTCATTAAAATAAGAGCAAGCACATCAGGCCAGAGAGTAAAGACTTGAGCTGAAGTTAACAGAACCAATACAAACCCGGGTCTGCATGACAGGTACTATCAGAGTGTAGAAGATGACAAAGGAGGCAGCAATAACAAAAGAAAAGAGCCTAGATAACAAATAGACACTGCTATACAACAGAGTAAATCCTGGGCTACTCAAAAGGAATCTTGAGACTAGCAGGAAGGCTTTTTCAAAAGAGGGTTACGATCTAATATATAACAAAATTCAGGAGTGCATTCCCCACTTCAGAAGTTTCTGATGGTATCTAACAACATCTGTGAAAGGAAGACTGAGAAACATGGGTTAAAAAAAAAAGAAAAATGTCTCTGGAAGACCCATGGGTCTCTTCTTTAGTATTTTTTTTTTTTTTAAGATAATACTATTTGAATGTGTTGGGTTTGTAGATGTCATATTAATTTGCTCTTGGAGAAGTAAGAAGTTCAGCAAGTGGAAAATGGTAACCCTATCAACTCAGTAATCCCCGAAGTTACCCCATGTTATGTTCCTTACTAGCAAGCAGCTGCTCTAGAGCAGCATTACTTTGAGTGTGGTGCAATAATAAACAAATTCTCTAGGTCGTCTGCCCCTGGAGTTTCTTAAAATGGTAACTGACAACCACAGAAGTCTCAAGAAAAGGTGTATAAAACTTTGGAGAGAAGCCTAATTTTGAAGCAAAGATTGGTAACATATAATACACTGAAAAAAAATGTTCATCTGTATCAAGAAAGGAGACATTTAATATTGCCAAGGACAGTGAGTCCATGCACAATTCGTAGGAGAACCGGCCACTCACGCTAACCCAGCCAAGAAATGGAATACCAGAATTTCTCCAGATGGACACTGACTGCGAATTGAATCTTGTGCAGATAAAAGACTGCACCAACCTGAACAGCATGCTAAATATCACTGAGTAACGCAATCTTAATTTGTCAAACCTTTGCAATTTTAGCACTTTTCTTGTTCACTGTTCTTGAAATTAAATAATTGGAAGATTGTTTCCTTTTGACATGGGTAAGTAGCTTGAATTTCACATATCCAAGTTTCTAAACAGGAAAAATTTGCTTCTCCCTTTTGCTAACTTATATGGATTTTCCTTCTTTTTCTATGGGTCTGAGATTTTATTTATAACTCTCAAGAGACACAATTTCATGCTTAAGTCCGACTGGATCAGCATGTTTCATTTCGCTTTTCTGCAAAACCACCAACCTGTTCCAGTTTCACTTAAAAGGTTTAAGACCCAAACCAGTAAGAAAATCTGAAACCAGATGAATTACTCAATTACATTTTTCTTAGTTCAGAATTGACACACCGCACTTGGCTCTAACTCTGTTTACCAGACAGAAGTAGATGTTTTCCTTCAGAGCTTTCCAGTGGCCATTTTCACTCTGTCACTCTCGTGAGAGCTCCAGCCCTCCAGTCCCCATCCTGGAGGGCAGTGACCCAGCTACGTGAGAAATCACCAAATTTCCCCCGACATTATTTTGCTAAAGATCTCAGCTTTCAATTGAAGCTGATATTGCAAGGAGATCTTTAGTCTCAGGAGAGACTTTTGTACCTACAACAACAATTGCAACTCTGACCAAGTGTGCCCCAAGTCAAGTAGGTATCAGAACTGAATATTGCCCAAATGTCAACAGTTTTAAAACCATTGCCCCATTTTGCCCTCTGAAGATCCACAAACAGGTGTAATGTACATTACTCCCAATCTAGGTTCCTAGACAGATACTCTTCAAAATTAATAGTTAAAATCTAGTTATCCTCATGTGTTTTTCCCCTGCCAGCCTTAACCTATCCATCAGTAACTCCCACAAGGCAGGAAGCTGCTACACTTGTCCCCCGAGTAAGCAACAAAATAAGCAGCTTTTATTTTTAATCATGCAATCCTTCTCAAGGTCTTCAGTGCTTTCTGTGGGTTCTGAACTTGATTTGTGTAAAGAACTTGTCCTTTTATTAGGCAGCTTGGCTTGTTTGATGAATTTGTCTACTGTTTAGCATGGCCGTGTTATAGATTTTAACTTGCTGACACCCAGCGATTGAGCTGGGTCAGACTGGGAGCTCAAGGATTAACCAGCACTTGCTTCGTATTTCAGCTCTCAAAACCAACAAAGTGGCATGCTCTCCTCAACTGTCTAATGGAGGAAGAAAGGACACCTCATAGATAAGATATATACATAGATATATAGATAGACCTCCCCAGGATAATGAACATCTCTGAGGCCGTTCCCAGGGCTGATGCCACCACCTGCTTCTGCACTCAGGGTGCGTGTGATCTGCTTCCACTGATCTTCTCCTTGGCTTGAACCACATCTCAAGCAAAAGTCATAGACCGAAAGTGGACACAAGAATTTTAAGTAGAGGATCCTACTATAGAAAGCTGAAAAGGAACAGGGATTGTTTATTCTGGGGTAACACTTTTTGGTGCACTTTGGGACAGGAAACAATCATCTGGTTCTTGTTTAAATATTGACATGGTTTCCTCCTGCGTCTGCCTTCTCCGTCCTCTGATTCCTTTCAAAACTCAGGATTTATTTTTCCTGGGCCCTGCTGGACTGGAAACAGTATCTCATGTAGAAGTAGCACTTTTACAGCACATCCTCCTGTAGATTTTTTTTCCCTTAATTATCACCTATCCTACCCGGCTGGCAAAGGACGAGTTCCTCACTGCAGCCATCTGGCAGATGAATTAAAATGCGTTCTTTACTTCACAACTTTTTGATGAAATAATGTTGTTTGCCTAAACCACTTTGTTACTATATGAGGAACACATTGTTTCTTCAGGATTAAACTGTTTCTAAGTAACTTCTACTTTTTCTACCAAAAGTAGCAGTGCAGCGACTGCAATTATCTCCACTGGTAGAAAGGGTAAGTAATGTTGTATTGTCATGTTCACCTTTCTGACCAGCTCATACAATTTATTCAGGAATGTTTCTGTCCACCATGGGGTTCCATCAATAAGCATTTCAACCTTTACCATTTCTTCTAATCATGTTCAGGCTGCAATTAGCTAAGTAAAAGCAGTGCAGTCATTTCAAAATAATTGAAGTTACTTCTCTTCTCAGCTGATTTTGTAATGTTATTACAGCATGGTCCCTGTTAATACAGTGACACCTAATCTCACATGCAAGAAGCTGTGGTAGAACTGTTAGGAAATTAATTTGTTTGGTCAGTGATCAGTTAGATCTCACAGAGATTAAGAAAACAGAAGCTGAAGACAGCAAAGAGCTTGGTACAGTCAGAGACAGCCTACAGGGTCACACCTCACAGCAGGGCTCTGGAGGATGAACCACTCCTCTGGTTTCCACACATGGGCAGCCTGGATCCTCAGCTAAAATGCCCGTACTTATCTGAGGGCCTCCTCACACAGCGCAGGCAGAGCTGCACTGACAGTGAATCTGCATTATTGCCATGGTGCCCATGTCTCATGTACCCCCCCAGGGGCTGGTAGTGATGGCAGCAGGCACCATGGCAGCAGCAGGTCCTCTGTCACTCCCCGTGTTCCCATTGAGCAGAGGGCAGATGCCGGCAGGTAGACCAAACAAGCCCATGGAAAAGAATGGGGAAGGCAAACCTTCAGCAGATAATTCTGCAGAACTTCTTGGACAATGGCACCTATTTCTCCAAAGACTGAGCCTGACCAACAACAGCTCCAACACCTCTAAGAAGCACTCAGATTTGCTGCCACAGCTGTGATGCAGCTACAAAGTGCCTGGAGCAGAGCTCTGAGCACACTGCTCCAATAACCATGTGCCCTTGTGCTTTAACTCCATGATTCAAACATTAACATCTATACGGTATTCTATCAAATAAAGAAGGAAAAGATCAAATATTATCCAGAATGAATCCTTTTCCATTTTTTCATGACTCCGCTATTGATTTTGTAAAATAATCATTCTGCTTTAAATTGCTGATAAACAATATTATCACTAAAATTAATGGTTTGGATTGCAGTCACCAATTAATTAAGTTATCTTTGTGTGAGATGTGAAAACCTGCAATAACAATTGCAATAATGATATGAATCACACATCTTGATTTCAATCAAAGTGCTGAGGATCTATAGCACAGTCAGTGTTTCACGCATATCTATTTGCACACGAGCCCTACAAGCTGTGTGTGCTGGGAAATACTGTGTCCAAAAGTTATTTGAAGCAGCCTGGATTTTATTGGGTATTTTTTCCCCAATCTAAATTCTTATAGTAAATGGCTGTATATTACAATATATAACTAGAAATCTATTCTGAGCACCTATTCTATTATTATCATAGCAGAGCACCTTACAGCATTCACTGTGCTTAGTCCTATAGATCCTCATGGGGAAGAACACTTACTCCCACGTGACAGATGAAGAAGAGAGAGAGGAACACACGGTTCCAAGGGCACCGTGCTGGGACACAGCTCAGGCTCCAGAGACAGGCTGTCATCTGAGCACTTTGTTGGCTTAAATTTGCCCCAGACAAGACGCATCTAACTTGGACAGAACACAATCCTGTGGTGATCATGTTCCCCAAAATTGGAACTAGTATATTTACAGCCATCCTGGATATTTTAAGATAGCAATGCACAAGACTTACACCTAGGGGGTTAAATAACTCAAGATTAGAAAAGATCCACATAGCAGAGGAAAATCCCCTTGGTGTCCCGAGCTGACTTTTCCTTCCTCATTTTCCTCTGTTGAGATTTGGCAACAGTGCTACAGAAAACAATGAAATATTTACCTTCTCCTGACTGAAGGAGACTGAAAGAACTATGCAGTATTGCATGTGTGAATGATATAACTTGCAGAAAAACAAAACATAAATAACACATTAGAAGACAAACCAATTGTAGGAAGCCTACTGCTGACATTAGGAAAAGGGAAATCGGAGCTGATAGTACTATGCATTCCCATAACTGCATGGGTTTTGCAAGTGGAATGGAAAGCTCTGACACTTTGTAATTACTATGCAGCACCTTTTGTCTTATGTAGAAAATAATAAACATAAGGTATGTACATAAGTTTAAACATAATTTGGTGTGTTTATATAAAAGTGATAAAAATGAGACGCTTCCTCATACTTGCCAAATTCATTACTAATGGAGCACTCCCAAGTAAAAGAAACTGGCTTTTTCCAAAGCATTGCAGAGCATTCAAGAGGATTGCCACATTCTCACTCTCACATATGATCATCTCACTGCCATTTTCCTTCCCTCTCCATTCTGAGACTGCTAATTTAAATAAATCTCTGGTAGATATCTCAGAAAAGGCGGCAAGGATTTGATAAGACAATAGCTCAGCTCAGTACGCTATCTAGTAACAGGGCATTTCCTCATAGCTCATTGTTCTCAGTAATGCTGAGAAGAGAAGCTCGGAATCATTTACTGTAGATGCTCACTGAGGTTTTACAATGAGTTTCAAGCAAGCAAAGATAAATCTGAATTTGCTCTGCTCTTGACACTTGCCCATTAGCGTAAAGTAGGAATTGCCAGTAACATTAACACAAGCACACTATCAGACAGAGAACCAGTTTTTACTCATCACTGTGTGTAAGTTATCTGCCCATTAGATACAGATATGACATGCTCCAGCTAACTTATACAAATGATTGAGCCATTCTCCCTGTGCAGACCAGGGATAATGCCTAAAATTCACATAACATATGCAGCGCTCTTTGGCTACTGATCTTCTTGGAATTCCTTTGAAATAATTTGTTGCACTTTGCACAAAAGAAAAAAAATCCCAGAGGAAAAATTCAGAATAAATAAAATATTTATTTGGCTTCTTAGACAAACTAAAGCAAACCTGAGCAGAAGGCAAAAAGAAAGGGGAGGTCTGGCAAGCAAACAAACCCTCAAAGAGTCAGAGGCATGAGAAAGAGAAGGCAAATAGAAAGAGGTGCTACACAAGAATGGTAAATACTTTGAACAGTTTTGTTCAGGATTTTGTAACATCGTGCACTGTCAGAAGCTGTGATTCATTAGAACTGAGACACACAGCCCACAGTAAGAACTCCTCTCTAGATCTAGGTCAGGAGAACACCAGAGAAGTTGGTTTTCACACTGAACCGCAGGGTTGGAAAGCTTTTCCTTTTCTTCCTGAGCAATTCCCTCCAGAATTTTCATATGCATATATGTTCAAGGCAGGGATAATTAAAGATTTCAAACTGTAACTTGCCAATTATTGTATCTTGCAAAAAGAATTTGTTTTTTGGAACACTTTGACTTTGTACCATCTTCAAAACACATGGGAGATGCTTTTGGAATCTCCTGTGCGGTTTGGAAATAAAAACGTTACTGTTTCATATTTTACTTAGCACTGAAAGTCCCACAATCTCATCTCCTCTGTCACCACAGCAGGATAAAAGAGCTCTGACTGCAAAGCGTTCTGTCCTGAGGAATCCATTAACATGCAAGTCTGTATTTCGTCAAAGAAGTCCCACGCTCATCTCCCCAGAGTGGACTGCAACTTCTTTGCATAACTTGCAGATATGGGAAACAATATTAGCAGAGAAAATGTTCACAAAGGCTCTTTTCAGCATTCCCTGACTAATGGCAGCATGAAGGCTGAGGGAAGATCAATGCTATTTGAGCATGGTTCACTAATTGGGGATGAGTTACAAGAATGAACAAAGAGAGATACAGAGCACTCTTACATAGGATGGAGACTACATCCAGGCCTTTGTTAAAATATTAGGTAGTTCAGAGGGAGTTTGGGAAATTTATCCAAGGAATCAAAGGAAGTGCTTAGCAGAAACAGAAATGCGTACAAGTCTGTAATCCCCTCTTCCAGATTTCTAAGTGTTTCTTTTCAAAACAGAGACATTTTCTGCAGGACAGCTGCAGGTAGAAGTTTTACCGCAGCATCTGAGGCTCGTGTTGCATTTCTGATGAGAGCCATCCTGCCCTCATCTCCCAAACAGGATCACTCCTACTGAGCAGTAAAGTTTCATCTGCATTGCGCAGAACTCTAAACACTGTCTCTTCGTAACTGACCACTTACCCTGAAATTACTTCTCTTAACAATATCTGAGTGGCCATAAAAGGAATTGTAAACCACAGTGAGTTCTATCTATGCAAGTCAGGCAAATAAAAAATTCACCATTGCACATTTGAGCCTGTTATTTCTCCCCAGATTTCCTCAGAAAGCAAAAGAATTGCTCAAGTACTTTCTTTTTCTTTTTCTTTTTTTCTTTTGAGTATGATGGAAAAACAAAACCCTCTACTTTCCCTGATCAATGACTTTTGAAGCCTCTTTCTTCCTGCCACAGATTAACTCTGCTTGCAGCAAGCATTTCTTTCTTCTGTGTCTGCTCCTGCATATGGGGCTGAACAAATGGGAAAACAAAAAAACACCCAAAATATCTACGTCAATGCAAGGGCGAGGAAATGACCTGTAAATATCTCAGAAATAAGCATCCTATGGAAGTTCATCGTGCTTCCTGCCTTGCTTTCTGATTTTTAATACTTCCATCTTTCAAGCCTCACCTTGCCCCAGGCCACGCACCAGCTGCCCCTAACCCGCTGCTCTTTCTGAGCAGGACTCACTTCCCTTCTCAAGCTGTCGTGGTCCCCACACACCCCTTGGTTTCTAGATATTTTCTGCCCTGTGCTGGCTCCAGCTCATTGCACAAGCACCAGGGAGGCATCTCCCTGCCCGTCCTGTGTCACCACGTGGCCTTCCTGTCTCTTGGCTCCCTATCCCAGCTACATCTCAACCATTCACCAGGCTCTGTGAAATCTCTCATTTATTTTCCAGTCCAGCATGATTCTTAGCACCTTTCTATGAGAGGTTTTTTTCCCTGCATTCTCTCTGCATCCTTTGGTCAAACCACATTGACAATCAACATCCTTCCTCCCCTGCTGCTGCCTCCAGGAACCTTTCCTTCTCTCTGCTCTGATGTTCCTGGCCCCACCCTCTCTTCCCTCTCTGCTCCCCTTGCTTCTGGCCCTCTTTTCACATCTCATTCTGCAAAAGTACAGCAGGAAGTTGCTTCACTCAGCTCCCACTGTTCATTGAAAAAATGAAAATAAGAAAACTCAGCCCCTCAGAATCAAGTTAGGGCATCATCCATAGGCAGTCTGTTAAGGAATGCAAATTCTCCTGCCTGGCAGAGAGCAGCATCCTTCTGCTCGCTTCACGCCGTACTCAGCTGGGTGCCAGTGCCTTAGAAGAGGAATGCAGCCCCTTCAGAGGGCTTCAGCAGCACGGCCCCTAGCCATCTGTACACACATCTAATATTAACAGACATCTTCCCACAGACGTGAAGACCTCGTATTGTTTATTAATGCAGGTGTATGGGAGCCCTAAGCTGATGTTTCTCTTTTTGTTTGTTTTTATTAGCTGTAGAATTAATCTTCAGCAGGTTTAATATCTGCCACCACAAATCCTCCAAGATTTCAGATGGATAAAATGCAATCTACTTGATGGTTTGTGTGGCTTCAATTAGTAAAATGCAAGTGGTTTTGATCAGCAGCAGTACATCAGAATGAAACAATTGTCCTGCCAAGCAGTTCCCTATAGTTACCAGGAAGAAATGGGGGCAAGATCCATGTGGAGCTGGGGAAAAGCAATAGGCAGCAACAAGTGGCATACATGTCTTCAGTTGGAATCAAATAACCTGGCACTGGGGAAGCATGCACCGTCCCACCTCAGTCATAAGCACCGACATTCCCTCTGCAGCATCCTGCTTAGAAACCTTCAGTTGCCCAACGCAGAGTATACACTGTTTTTCAAAGCAAATGTGAACTTTTTGATTATTTTAACTGTTAGAACAGACCAAAAGGAGCTTGTTCCTTCCATTCATGTTTCATTAGAGAATACAAATGTGGCTTGTTTTCCCTCAATGTGTCGCTGTGCAGGTTTTGCAGAAAACATTTGATGATCAAAGGAAGAAGTGAGCATCTTTTCTTGGGCTGAGACAATGACAACAACATTATGACAGGTTCCTTCATCTAGCAACATTTTTGCTGAGCTGAATTTGATTCTTCAGCAGGTTTTATTCTTGTTTGTTGCTCAGGATACGTAAAGTGAACATGTAACATAGGCAGCTATTCCAATCAGGCCTGGGGAAGAATTATCAGACTATGCTATTTTGAATGAGTTAAAAATAAATATGTTTTGACCATTAATTTCACAAAGCATCTGAGACAGACGTGTTTTCTGTCCTGCATGCACTTCATGCAGCTTGCTTTTCTCTTCAGAACTTTATGAATGCCATAAACTCTATAATTTCTTTGCTTTTAGTTGTGTTTTTTTTATGACTTCAGAACGATGTTACTAGTCCTGATCTTTGGTGATCCTAATGCAACAGGGGCATCACGTGACTGTTCCCAGAGAGCTTTTTGCCATAACTCAAAGTCAGTGACATTACATGAGTGTTTCAGATTTCAAAGATAACCTGAAGTTACGCTTAAAAGTCTGGGAAGCCTTTTAGGCTTCGGCTACAAGTTGAATCCCCTGATGGCTCTCTCCCTGAATTCATGGCTTACTAAGCTTACTCCAGAGTCTTACTCCAGAGCCATACCAAGGAGCTCTGGGAATGCTTTCTAGGAATGGCTGCTTTGCTGATGTTCTTCAAGGCTTTTTGACCTTCAGCTGCATCTGGGGAGAGAGCCAGCATTCCTGGAAAGGCAAAGCTTACCCAGCCATGCTGCCTGCAACACGCAAAATATTTATTTGGTTGGTTCGGTGGCAATAATGATGTTGCAAAGATTACTTTCTGCTGTTAAATTGAGTATAAGCTTAATTAAAAAGATGTACTTTATTCTGTATTCTTCTGAAGTAAATGCCATAATAAAATTATTCCTGTAGCCAAGGTACTGGTAAGTTCAGTAAGAAAAAATCTGCTTTGCCGTGCCATGGTGAATACAGTTTCACTCTACAGTCTCACTGGGAACATGCACAGATTAGGCACTACTCAGTGCAGAAGGGTAGCAGAACTATAAAAATATCTTCTATTAAATGTTCAGAAATCCTATTAACAGCAAGCACGAATCACAGAAATAAGAGTCTAGGGAAATAAATAGCACAAGACAAACATTTACACAGAGAATCTCTGCTTTTTCCTGTTGTGACTGATCACAATTTCCTCAATAATGCTCCTTTCAAAATGATTTATTGTGGCGCAAAGCCTGGAAGTGTTATTGATGCTTCTTTTTGAAGAACAGGCTGCAAATATTCAGATTTATTTTCTTTTTTTTCTGGTCATATTCTGCTTTTCTGTTCCTCCATCTGAACGAGCATCAAGTTGGAAATGTTTTGAAAGGGAAGGGTTTTATACTTCAGACAGCTAAAAAATTGTTTTATAAATTACACTGCTGAAATTTATACTGTGAAAAAAGTTGTGCGTGAAAAAAGTCATGAGAGTGCACATAGCAGAAAAATAAAATGGTTTAGAGATTATCTGAAGAAAAATCTGTCATTCATATTGATGAAAACCAAGGAGCAAGCACTGATCAGCCAACCGAGCGAGATCAGAAACTCATATATTCGGCAACTACCTCACAGAGACGTCAAATAAGGAAATCTATCTTCCCACTGCTCCTTTGACACATCAGTTCTTATAGATGCAGAATGGGACCTCGATGTAAGATTAAATAAATTCCACTAATCCTTTTTAGTCAGTGAGGAAGCTTTCAGCATCACGATGGCAAGGTATCGCTTACAGGAAAACAGAACCGAAGTGAAGCCTGCTGTGACCAGCCACAAAGCAAGCTGCTCGTGGACTCACAGGCTGAGGTTCAGTGCCTGCTTTGGCCTGCACATCTTGGGAAGTCCCATTCCTGCCATATCTGATTGTTCTGAGAGATCCGTAACTTTATACAGGTGTTCTCTCCATCCGTGTTGGAAAGAGAGTTTTAAGAAAGTAGAGAAGACTGACGGATAAAAAGAATTTTAAAAGTATACACTGTTAAGTTTGATGTGTGGGAAGTTCTTAACCGTAATAAATGCTCTCTCCCCTTACAGAAGTTTAAAGATTCTGTTACAATGAGGTCCCCCTAAAACAGCAACTCAGCTAGCACAGGCATGTCACTAGCAAGGCCTGAGCCACTGGGTGCTACTCTCCTCTCACCTTAAAAAACTGAGAAATATCTCTGTGGGTTTTGTGATGGGTGTGCACCCATTTTTGTTCAGTGCTATGGAGCAAAAAAAGTGCAAGAACTCAGGCACGTAGGCCTGTGTCCTGTAACCGAAGTATGTCCTCATTTGTGTCAAATGCAAAGGAATGGGAAGAGACTGAACAGCACAGAGAGGAAAATTAAAAACCAAAGCCCAGTGTAGCTTTGAGCTCTGATCAAGGAAACTGCAGTGCTTGACAGCACTTGTTATCCCACTTAGCACCAGAAACATCTGTTTTAAATACGTTGCAAAGGCAGGTAAAACATCTTAACAATTTCAGCTCTCTCTGTCCATCATTTCATCCATCCATCATCCTGAATTCTTCATTATCACTCTGCCTAGCCCACAGGATGTAGTTCCACTTCCCAAGTTTCATCCCACCAGAACAGAAACATTAGTGGAGATGAAGAAAATAACATTTCCATATGGAAACAATAAGCTTTTACCTGTAATACCCGCAGAGGAAAATTCACTTTGACAAGCTACTGCTTAAACTTTATGAGCATCTTCAGAAGTCTTGTAATCAAGTCTACAGAGCACTGTCTGGCTATTAACATAGTTCTGAAGGACAGTTCTTTCATTCCAAAGCCTTATTTCAGGACAGATTTGTCTTGTGTTGATGATAACGAAGGCTATCAAGATGTACCCATTACAGCTCTTTGAAATCCACTCGAGCAGCTTCAGAGAAGTTGCTCAGCATTTCACAGCAGCATTATTTTGATCTCAGAACAAAACAAAGGCATAATGCAATGCCTTCCCCCTGCACACATTCCTACATCACAGTGATGCTATTTGTGAATCAAACTCTACAGCCTTTCAGGACGCCTTTTCATCACGCCAAGGCAACGCAGGAAACTAGCATTAAATAGCACAATTAAATAACAAATGTGTATAACTCTTGACCAGTTTCTCTTTATTATTGCTAGAAAGCACAGTCACCCTGCGCTCCCTGAGCCTCACTCCGATAGCGCTGGCTCTAACAGGGAAATGCACAGCACCTGCATTGCGAACGAGCTGGGGGAGACCAATCTGAGCTTGCAGTGATCATGAAAGAAGGGCTGTGGAGCTCAGAACAAGTGGTCAGACCTCCGGACCCCGCAGCAAGGATTTTCCCTTGCTAGCTCCTCAGCAAACAAGTTTCTGTTTATGCATCTGAGGAGGAACCCTGCCTGCACACCCATGCACACAGAGGACCAGCAGACAAGCTTTAATTTTGCTTGCTGATGCCTCAGCCTGACATGCCCAAAAGCAAAACTTGCATTAGATTTGTGTTCTTTGATTCAGACTCAACTTGTTTTTCACCAGGATGCTAATAAGGTGCCACTTTCAAGTATTTCATTAGAAGGGCTAACATCAAAACTCATGGCCTGTGTGCATGTAAAACACCTCGGGTTTTGTTGCCATTTTTTTTCTGAGACACCACCTACAGAGGGACAAATTCTTTCTACTTCATGTTTTCCAGGAAGATGATATCATTGCAGGGTAGGATTGTTTTAGAGGATAATTATGCATTCCTGCTGCAGCTTTAATAACAGCAGCATTTCGGAGTGCAGCAGCAGAGATGAGCAGAGCCAGCATGAAGGGTCTGTCAGCATTTTGTGATAAAACATTATCTGCACAGGGCTACAGCATGCTCTGAAAGCATTGTGATGGGAAGGAGGACAGGGCAGAGCTGGGAGAAAATCATTCAACAGATATTAAAGAAAAGTAACCCTGTTTATCTGAACATCTTTCTAAGAGAGACTGGAATACCAAAAGCACTGCTTAATATTTGGTGTGCTGCTTGACTTGGGAAACAGTTCCTCTAGTTCTACGTGGAATTTGCACAGTTAAATGATACAGTTCCATTCTATATGTTTAAGTTGGATGTCCTGCCAGAATCTCAGTTTGCAGGAGAAACTCATTCAAGTGGAAATAAAAAATAAAAAGAAAAAAAGAGAGAAAAGTCCAGGACTCACTCTGCACACACAGGCTGCGGACTTCCCACCCAGGCTGAGCTGAAAGTTCGAATGCTGGTTCATTTCTAGGACCTCATAAAGAGGAGAAAATGTCTTCTAGACCTGGGGGAAGCTCAAGAACATCCACCTCCTTCCGAGAGAGGAGACAGAGGTGGGCATGGAGCCGAGCAGTACAGCCAAGAGGCTGCCCTGCATCTCCCTCTGCCCTGGCCGGCCATTTCTGGAAAGAAGTTTGCATCTGGGCTCCAGGTGGTATACATCTATGTTGAAATGTCAAAGCTAAATTTTATTTATTTTTACAAACATTTGGAAACACAACTAACTGAAGCTTTTGAATACTTCAGCCATTAACAAACCATTGTACCCTGAAATCTTGAAATCCACCTTGTTCACAAACTACAGGAGTGAGAACTAACAGTCTGATGTTTCAGCATGCTGAATAAGTTTTTTTCCCCTCTCAAATAATCCCTTAGCTTAAAATATCTTTGTGACCTTAAAAAAAACCCCACCCTGTTTCTTCACAAAAGCAAAACGTTTTATTGCACTGTGCAGAGAGAAGAAAAGTTCCCAGCACTCATGTAGGTCAGGTGCCAGCTCTCCTTGGCTTTTCCTCTCTCACTTTAAGTTCTCCGTGTGGTGATCAATATTTGCTGTCGAACTCAGTCCTGAACATGTGAGCTGAGGTCAGAATTTCATTCACTGAATCCCTGCGTCCCTCCTTGCTTATTTGTTCAGATCAAATTGCTGAGGTTAGCTGAGCCTCACGTTCTGTGTGTGATCTAAGGATTGTATACCTTTGTGTTAGAGAAATAAGGATGGCATTCCTAATTAGCATGATAAGCAATCACATCAAGATAGAAGATACCTTCCAGTTACCTATTCACAGCAGATATTTGACAACACGGCTCAAGTCATGGCTGAGACACCCAGAGAACCCTTCAGGGTTCAGAGGGGGAAAAGTTTGGGGCAGAGCACTTGATCAATGTCACGGTAAGCGTCAAGAGATGGTCATTATTGCCTTGTAGATTTATGGCCTAGGTCAAAGCAAATTACTCTTCCTCTTCTCAAGCTTTTTCCTGGCTATGTTTTTAATCTCTTTCCTCTCTTTCCAGTCTCTATTGCAGGATGACTGTGGGTGCACATGTGGGACAAGGGAATCTCCTCAGTCAATGGCTGCACATTTTGGCAAGACAGCTACTAGAAGTCAGGACCAAGGTATCCCCCATTCCAAGAAATTTTATTCCCCTTTCTCCATGAGCACACAAGTCCACACCTAAAAATAAAGGGAAGAGCCACTTGTTTTACAAGCACTTGCTCAGTGGCACATTCATGCTTAGTTTAACTTGACAAAGCCACTCTGACACGGCAGCACAGCACTGCTTTGCTTAGAGAAAACATCCCACTGAATTTGGTGGGAGATACAAGGACCCATTAGGAAAGAGTGTGAAACATCACAACTAAATCTTAGTTTAAGATCAGAGGAAGGCACAGAAATTCTGAAAGGCATACAGGCCATACTTTGAAACACAAAAATTTACATCTCCAGTTGGGCTTTCAAAAACCACGGGGACTAGAACGGTGTGCCTGTATTTCCAACTTTGCCAATGGAAATTCACTCTCTGAATATTTTCACCCTTGTAAACCAGTCTCATGTCAGGCAAGAAACACGAAACAGCAAAAAAGCACTTAAGAATATTTGATTCTGTAACTGCCACCATGAGAACAACAAAATTAACTTTCAGTATTCGCAGCCCATATTTCAGAGAGATTTTCCATCAAATTATGATGAGCATCAAAACCCCCTAGCTGTTTCTTTTATTCCAGAATTTTCAGGCTTACCACTAGTTTCTATTAATAGTTTATGGAGTTATTGTAAACGTAGAAGAATTCTGAAGAATAAAACAAAGCAAATTAAAAAATCCCCATTTCTCAGAAATGCTATAAATTCTTTTCTCCAAGAGCAATTTTATGTAGAAAATATTAAATTCTGCGTATTCGTTCAAGTTGAACAGCACCAGAAAGCCAAGCAGATACAATAGCAGACAATAAACTCCTAGCATACAGGCAAGACAAATGCTCTGTTAACTCACAGTTCCCTCTGCAGGGAACAACAGCGTATAAGTATCTTTTATAAATACAATATTCACACTGGAAGGAGAAGGGATTTCACCTTCATTACAAAGATGAAGCATTCACGTCACCCAACCTCCTCCCACTCAGGGCACCACCTCTCTGATCAGCACATCTAGAGGATACCGAGGGCATCACACCTACCCCAGCAGCAGCTCTGAATTCTCCTGCAGACCAGCAGTACTGTGGGTAGCTTTGTTTCCCCATCTCAGAACCATCACACAGACAATACCTAGCAGAAACAAGCAAGATTAAGTGTGGGCAAACCAAGAGAAAAAAATTAATGTCAGAAAAGCTCCTGATTAATTTCTTGTTTATTAGAAAAGATACATTGCTCTCGGGGACTTTGTACCTCTACTTCAAGTGCAAGCCCGAGTTTGCTGTTTTGCCATATAACTAGACTTGATTGACTATATTCCACAATTATGCTGTTTCAGCTTTCCTGAGAGCTGGGCCTACTAGATTTACTGGTGACTTTCACTGGCTCCTCAGTCAGACTGAGCTGACACACACGCTGCCTGAGTGTTGGGGCAATTTTGGCATAGGGGTATAGTTCACTAAAACGCTAACTTAAGGAAAAATCATAAAAAGATTCATTTAAAATGCAAGTGAAGAGCAAACTGGCATGAAACAGATCTAAGGGGAGAAACTTCAGTACTTGTGCCCTGCTGATACTGTGGAATCAACGTGCAGTGTATAACGTGCATTTATTCTACAGGCAGGTTGTTCATATTACTAAATGCAAAATGCTAATTTTCATGCACTAGTATGTTGACAATCACAGAACTACAAAAAAAAACACAGGAGGAATTCTCTGCTATTCTAATATATGGTAAAATATGGCTGAGCTATTGGAATTGCACAGGAGGCTGGGGAGCAATAAAATGGGCTTGCAGCTAGATTTATAACAAAGTCCGCGGAGGCCGGGTAGAAGTTCAGAAAACTGTATTAACATAAAAAATTAATTAGGAAGGGAAGACCTTCATTCTAGCAATAACTTTCAGATTTTAGAATACACGTTATTTTGCATAATGAGTATATTTTTCCAAGGAGCTTCAATCCTAGGAAAGAACATCTTTTGATAAGGAGAAGTTTACTTCTTTGTAGCCATATAGGAAAATGAGACATTAGAAATAAAGAAAGAGTCTTGAACCTCAGGATGCCTTTTACAATTGCACAGCCTTAGAAAAATGCCATACTGCTGGCCATTGCAGCGTCTCTATTTTATTACATTGCTCACAAATTGCCAATGAATAAATTGATTTCTAGTCGGAGTAGCAAAATTGTGGAGAAGCTCACTGGTAGGAGGAGTGGGAATGGGAAACCTAACTGAGCTTTTAAGACTGATCACAGCATTTTTATGAACAGTAAATTCACAGCCACTGAGAGTAGGGAAAGGACTCGTCATCTAGGAGGTAAAACTTGTCCGAGGCATTTTTCACCTCTGTAAGTCAAGTTCTCTAAAAGCTTATCATGCCCGTTTTATTAATTTATTCTGGCAGATCACTTTGTAGAATATGGAAAGGAACAAGGCAACTCTGGGCGCACCCACCTGCACACACACCAGCCCAGATGCCCCACCTGATTCCAAAACAGCAGCTTTGTGGTCAGAAATACCTGGAAGCAGGAAGCAAACTGAAGCCCCCTGCAAATAACAACCTGAATTTGAGCAGTTTAACCAAAAAAAAAAAAACAAAAACCAAGGAGAACACTATGCGTGTCCTTTTCCTTCCTCAAACTCACATTTCCCTCCAGGACAAGATGAAGCCACGCAGGCAGCACCTGGCTCCAGCATGGCTCTGGCCAAGCCACCAGGTGCCCCCAGTCATCTCGATGCAGCACAGTCCCTCTTGACAAGCACCACAAGCTAGCCCTCACTGTTACATTCCTCAGCTCATCCACTGTTCTTCTGGGTGACTTCATTAAGCAAACATCATTAAATTACCAGTCCAATTAGGCCAACTGCATGCCTAGCTTTCAAGCCAGAGAATTGTAAATAAAAGCAGAGAAGCAGTCAGCGTTGGCAACGCTTACAGCCTCTCTTGTTCTCAGCTCGTTAATCACCATTTCAGGTTGGGGAGTTTAAGGACAATTTGGCAAGACTGTAACTTCAATAAAGCTTAAGAAAAATAACAGTTTCTTTTTAAAAATGTGCAGATAAAGCCTTCAGCTATACTTCAGAACTGGTTTAGAATTCATTTCTAAGCCAGAGACTGTAACAATACATCTTATTATTAAATGTGAAACGCAGGGATTCTACTGCCAAATAAATCTCCAGAAGTACAAAGTCCTCCAGGACCGTCTTCTGCTCCACCTCTGAGTTTTTCATCACTTGCTGCCTAAGGCCCAGTCCCTGCAGTAACTTTGCCCACCTCCAGAGCCTCTCACCTCCTCCCTTTCATTGCTATTGTTCGGGTATTTGTTAAATCATCTTTGTCAAATAATTGGACTTTTCAGAGCCTGATGCAGCAATTTAGGGTGAAAGGGACATATTTCCTTTCTCAGATAGAGCCAGGGAATCAATTTCCCTTTTGGCAGCCTCTCTCTAATAAAATATTTTTCTCTCCTTTTACTTAAAAGCTCATAAATACCCCTTTGATAGAGAAAGTGTCTAACCTGTGTGCCTCTCTGCTGCACCTTAATGAATGACAAAACAAACTCACTAAAGGTGCAGACTTCTGAAAGATGAATTGAGTATTTAAACATGTTTGCCTGTGGCACCCCCCCCCCCCCCAAATCCTGTCTTTGCAGAGTTTACCTGCTGCTCTCCCATCTCACCGCTTCCTTGTGCCCACACCATTTTCTAAGGGAGATGAAAACACAAGGAGCAAAGACTTGCAGACATACAAGTTCAGAGTCATAATTATTTGTTCAGCAGAAGCAGAAACAAAACCTAATCAGAACAATGCACATTATCGTTGCCTGTGACCTCTTTTTGGTTTAATTACAAGTTCCCACCTAGATGTCTTCATGGAATGGCTCCTATGTTTTTCATGTAATTAACTCCAAGTGCTTTATAATATTTTGTCATAAATAATTTATGCTGGAAAAGCTAATATTCCTCACCAAAAAAAAGGTTCTGTCACCTATACCTCATTTTTTTCTAAACCAAATACATAGAAGACAGTTCACTGGCACTCTCACTCCTAAAGGCACAATGTTCTGCTCACACTGGGCTGCCTTTGCAATTGATGAGAAGTTACAGACTCAGGAAGGGCTACTTAGAGCAGACACAAGATAAGGTATTCATCTCTCAGAAATTTGTCGCAAGTTTTGTCTTTTTGTTTCCCAAGAGAGGCTCTTCCCTGGAAATTTAAGGCCTCGATTCAGCAAACACATCATCACATCTTTAACTGCATGTCCAGTTCCTCTCATTGACTTCACTGACACCAGTCAAATACTTCAAGGAAGGTATGCCATTGCTGCCAGTTAAACCTTATAGTTAAACCTTTTTTCGGTTTAACTATAGGCACTTTTAACCTTCAAAAAATGTACTAGCATACTTGGGCTGATTTACAGTGATTATAGACAGGCATTCTAAACTTTCTCTAGAACTTCAATATGTAGTGAAGCACATAAAGAGACAAACTACACCAAAAGCACACAAAGCCAAACTCAAATCATCATCAAACTGAGCTAGGCCAGATCAGTACTGGTGAACGTTACCCATCTGCAGGGTGGGCAGGCTGACATTTTCCATCCCAACCCACTCAGCTTGGAAGAACCAAGATGTGTGGATGGAGTTTTTACTTCTTCGCCCTGGAAGGGGACAATGGACGAAGCCAGCTGCCTGCAGGTGAATTTGTGTGGCAGTTGCCTGGCAACTCACAGCAGGAAAAAATTTAAATCCAGTATCAGCAGCTCCTGTTAGAGGAGATGAAACTATGCCAGGAGTTTTTATCTGCAGGGACAATGGAAAATAGTTTCTTTGAAAAAATGGTACGTGAAGAATATACCTAAAGTACACCTCTGAAAGGGAGCCGTAATGGGACTTACATATGCAAAGGAATACAGAACTCAAACACTAATCTCAACTCCCTGACATTTGAGTGCACGTCCAGAACTCCCCAAGTCAAGCAAATAACATATTGTTCAAAATACCACACTTTTTTTTCATTAAAAAGTGTAACCCAAGCAGGAAAAAACCTACTGATAAGCCAAAGATAGCTGGTGGATGGGCACAAGTTTGCTGAGCTGCTTCTCTTCCACACAGGCAGCATCAGGCAGGCAGCAGATAACTGCATAACACTCTCTTTTACATCCCCAAACCCTACAGAGAATCATTATCTTTAGATGGACTGAGCTAGAGATGGTAAATATTTTCAGTGGAGTAGTTTTACTAAGAATTCAATTTCTGGGGAAAAAAAAAATCACTGAAAACATTGATTTTTGTGCCTTGTTTGTACTTTCTACTAGAGAAAAAATAATACCAATGACACACAAAAAGGAATAGAATAAATGGAAGGTTTTATTTCAGGGCTATTTTAATTCAAGTCAGAATATTTCTTTTTACTGAATTGATTTGGACAACTTTGTTTTCAATCTGGTTTAATTGAAAGGATGAAAATGAAATATTACATTTTTTCTCATAAATAATTCCAAATTGTTGGTTCACAGAAGATTGGAATGTTTCAGCTTTTCTTGTTCTGTGCACAAAACAAATATTTATATGATGTAAATGTCAAGCTTCATTTAATTCAAAATATATCCTGAACAGCTGCATAGCCATTATGAAGAATCTCAAAGTCACTGACTCACAGTTTTACCTATTTTGCAATCCCCTAGTGATTTTCTGTATATCTTAGGGCATATTACTGAGGGGTGTGATTTTGAATTGCAGTTTTAAAGTGGCTCTCCTTAGGCATGCAAGATTTAGGTTTTAACCAGAGTGGCTGAAAGTCACCAGCCCTCAGACTGGCATCCTACTTGTCACTGGGGAGCGATGTACGCCAAGGCCTGCAGCTAGAGGCTGCTTTGGGCACTGCACTCACCAGAAGCCATACTTCAGTAAACCCTTTGGGATTCCCTGGTGTAATTAATTCTACATTAACAGTGAATAAAAGATGCCATATAAATGTAAAATGATTCATACAAACAACTCCCGCTGACGTAAGCGCCCTTCCTTGAACAAAGACTTGTTTGCCACGAAGGCACCTCTCAAAAATAAGAGGCAGTGATAAACCTAGTGCTTGAATACTATAACAGTTGACCTTAATTTGTCCAGCACTGGGTTAATTACAATGGGATGCGGATTCCAACAGACGTGGAGTGTTGTGCACAGACCTGAAGTCCAGACAAATGGCAAAGACCGAAAGAGAGAATACAATCTGTTACATTTAGCCTCTTTGGAGTGTATGCTTGTTCAGAAAGGAAGCTGTGGATCAGTGTGAAGGGTTACAAAACATAGTGACTGTAAATGCAGCCAGGAGCCCTTCCTTCAACAATCCTGGCACAGCACCACTCCCTGGACCACATTTATCTAGCGCTATTTGATTTGTAGTAAGAGTGTAAAATAATGTTTCAGGGAATTCCTAGACCTGGCCAGTTCCTTGTTAGCATATGCACTCCTGGATCCTTGCTGCTGGGGTGGAACAGTAATGAGAGAAACCTTTAACTTCTGCCTTTAGCCATATTTGAAATCATTATTTCACACAAATAAGCATCAACCTTTCTTCAGCCCTATGCAGTCTTGATTCCCATTTGGGTTGAACAGGGAAGATTTCTAAGCATCTTTAAACAAACAAAAAACAAAAACAAAAACAATCAAAAACAAAACATTTTTAAAGTTACTAATAAGCCTGCCACTGAATATTCAAATCTGCCACAAAATGCCACTCGTTCCTTAGCTAAGGTCTCCCCTGCTTGGCTTTTGAGGGGTCCAACACAGCTCTTTCATTTAAACAAGTTTATGATTTCTTAGCTGAAGGATACAGGACAAAACAATGTGCTTTTGAAATAAACATTCTTTAACTTCACGTGTATAATGCCTGCAGTGGTGCAGGACTAGGGAAATGCTGGCGATCTGCAAGAAGAGGAGAATGGGCCTGGTACTGCCATTGCTTGGGGCAAGCAGCTGTCCTGCAGCAGAGTGCACAACAGCATGGTGAATGGCCTCTCGCTGGTCTCCCCTGGATATCTTTGTCTTTTTTGTTAAAATATTATGGAAATCTGGGTATTTTCCAGACCACAGAGTAGCCCACAGGCAGCCTGCAGGAAGCTGCTGTAAATCAGAACGCTTTATATCAGAAAGCTGCTGGGGGTGCTCTTATCTACAGCAAAAGTTGTTTTAACCTTGGGAGCATCACAGAATCGCCTCCAGATCCTTAGCACCACTCACTTGTTACTATGCTTTTGGCACTGCCTTATAGCAAAACCACAGTCAATCATATTTACATATATATGTAAAGTTTAAATTAAGAATAACACCCCATCAAGAATGGTGTTGTGAGACTTAGGAAAGATTCCCAGAGTGCTAAAATGGCAGAGGAACAATTTTTGTTAAGCTATCCAGAAGCATTCCAGTGCTTTGTATTTTGATGAGGCTGGTCTGAGAGAAAATGCCAAAATAATTAGTACCACAGCACTTAAAGATGTGAATTTAAAATACACTGTCATTGCTGCTAGCATCTACTAGGCTAGTCCATTTTGATGGCAACACTTGGCAAGGAGCTGTTTTCAAGAGAGAAAAAGAATAAAAGTTTACAGTGTTCCATTTTAAGATGTCCCTGCAGAAGGCTTGTAAAATACACCTGCCTCTGTGGTCCTTGAAAATGTACTGAAGTATCAAGGGAGAATAAAGCTATAGGTTAATGCAGAGTGAAGGACGCACAGCTGTGGGAATGGAGCACCAAAGGAACTGAGGTTATTCTCAAGTTGAACTCTGAACATCCCAGGGAAAATATACAACTGAACTGTCCAAGTTCTTCTCATAGGCTTGAAAATACACCAGTAGCTCAGGGAATTAGCTCCTGAGAAGGAACAGATTTATTCCTGGGAAGATAATTAAGAGAACTGGCCACCTTAATCCTGTGCTTTCTCTCCTGGTTACTGAAATATTTGTTTGTAAATAGATGCATTGTTCTCTAATTAATTTGACTGCACTTGCAAAGTGCATGAATATATTAGAGGAGCTGACTGGCATTTATTTAGTAAATCCCCATCTTATGAGTTTTACACCTACATCTACATATGTACCCTAGCTAAAACTTATGGCCAGAGTAAAGTTCTTAGTGAAAAATGCTTTAAAAAAATGCAAAAAGGAAGTAATCTTCTTCGTTCATGGCTATGCTCAGGTGAAAATATAGGATTTATGTTCTTTAAAACAGATATCAACATAAAGAAAACAGAAGAAAGTCCACAACAATATACACCTTGGCCTACCAGAATTTGCTAGGATAAGTTCTACTCTCGCTCTGCACAACTCTTTGAAGAGTTATTTTCCATCTATGAACCTTTTTTTCCTGTTGCCATTTGCTATTCTATGCCATGAAGGATGAAGTCTGCACCCAGAGTTTTCACATCTTAACCTTTCCCACTCATATTAAAATGATATAATTTCATTTCTGCTCTAGACAACGTTTGCAGATCTGATGTAAGTGACATTTCAACTACATTCCACCTGCTTGTCATTAACCTGCAATAGCTGCGTGGCGTTACTGCAGTTTAATTACACGTCCTCTAGCATCCAGAGCTACATTTGCTCTTGTGAAATTAGTTTTGTTACGTGGAGCACAGAAACAGTAGCAGGAGATTTTGAATTAATCAGCATAAAAAGAGCATCCTAGTTTTTACAGACACATGGCCACCACCTTATTGTGCTCATATGCTACTGAGACTGGAAAGGCTGAGAAATGGGTCCTGCTGTACAGAAAGTTCATCCATTCAACTTATTTTCTTTTTCTCAGAACTCATATGGACAACATCTATGCGACAAAGGCAATGTAACCATGAATGGCAATCATATCCACAGCACAGGGTTCCTTTAATTGACCTTGAGATGCCAATGGGAAGCATCTCTGGGTTACCTCTGTCTCCAAAGCTGGATATGCATTTCTTTAGAACAGGGGCAAATACTGAAATGTGCTGCACCTGGATTTGTGACAGAAGTTGAAATAGTTTCATTATCTCTCTAATCAGGACTCAGCACCCTTAATAAATACCCTCCATTAAATAAGCTCCTTTTAGATCATGTCGTATCAAGCACATGGCAAAAAAAGGCAAATGTGGCCACTCAACTGCATGTAAATCAGCAGGGAAAGTCAGGAAAAAAAGGTGAGGAGGAGGTAAAGGAGGAAAAGATGGTTTTCAGGATCAGTTGGAGCATATATTTAGGGAATCTGGAAAATCATTTTATTTTAGAAAAATAAAATTGAGTAAGAAAGAGAAAAATGGCCTGGCTAGGCTCTGCACATTGCTACTGTCAGCAGAGAACTATGCAATATTCTGTATGATCAGTCTTTTGCTCTCTTATTGATGCACTAGATTTGTTCTCGGTCCTGTCACGGCTCAGCTTTCAAAGTACAACAGCCTCAGCTGGCACTGAGTCAAAGAAATTCTTTGAGAAAATGAATAGGTATCAGAGATAATAAAATTAGATGTCAGTGCATTAAACATTCTTTCCCCTCATAACTGGTCGTCAATAAAAATCATAACATCTGTCATAATAAAGGGCAAACTGTCATAAAGAGGCCGACAAGGCATGGAAAGATCACGTGATTTATTTTTTATAATTATTGAATCAAGTGAATGAATAGTTCGCTTGAAGATGCAACTCTTTTTGTTGTCATGAACTTTTGTTTTCCTTATTTTCCAGAACTGAATGAGGTCAGGAGATTTCCTATTCCGAAGCAGAGCATTTCAAACCCAGCTGACCGGAGATTCACAGTTCTCTAATCGCAGGAATTTGGATGGATGACCTAATCAATATCATCACCTAAAAACCTTTGTGCTGTCTATTGGCCTGAGCTTGAAAGAGTTTAGAGTCAACTGTGTTCACGCATTCCTGTGATGTGGGCACATCGGATGGAGAACAACCAGATACACTTAAAGTAGATGTATAATAAATATGAATACTTCAATATTACACTTTCCTTTTCACCCTCTCTTTACTTTAAGGACCACCTAAGCTGGAGAGTGTACCCTGACCTTTGTTTTTTTAATCACTACCAATAAACAATTTACCATGAATATGTAGAGTCTATTTTTAATTAGAGAAATTTCCTTCAACCCATGCTCCACCATCACCATGAGTTCCACAGATACAATTATGTGCTCATCTACATAAAACAGAAGACAGCTCACAAAATTTTTGATTCAATTCTTGAATTTCCTAATCCCTTATACACAGTGAAAATAGAAAGTAAGGAAAACACTGATTTATAAAATTCATATATTTAAGGATTCAAGCTACATATGACCCCTCTATCTTCCCTTTGGCAAAGCATCTGGAAAAGTTATTATTCATCTTCTTGAAGGATATAACATTGGGAAGAAAAAAGGAGCAACAGATTAATTGTGACCCTTGGAAAGCTACACACTGCTTAATGGAGACATTAATTGCTTCCAGATGCTTTGCAATGCCATCTTCTCCATCTGTCAACAACACGCCATCAATAGAATAGATATTCATTTCTCTGTGTGGGGAACATAGGAAAATTTGTGTTCAAACCTTATACATTTTGAGAAAGAAATAAACTACTCATATGCCTAAAATTAAGTGCATTTCTTTGCTGCTACAATGATTTAGGATTTAGTTTGATGTTAGAAACAAATAAGCTGCAGCTGGTGGATCACTTCTAAGGGCATTTGGACAGTTTTAAGATGCATTAAATCTTCTCAACACCTGTAACCAAATGAGTGATGTAAATTAGACTCGATTTCATTTGCCTACATGGTAAAGTTCAGTATTTTTCAAGTTTTTCAAAATTAAGATACTAGACAGATTGTCAAAGATTTACTTAGTGATGCACTCTTTTATGATAGTTTTCCCATACTTAATTCACCACCTGCTTTGCTGGGAAGATACTGACATCTGACAGATCCTCTGCTGAAAAACACTTCTGCACGTAAATAACAATGACTTACGATTATTCATAATCATAGAAAACTCCCTTTCAAAAAGTATATTTTTATGAGCTCTTCACATTAGAAATATTAAATGCTGTGTTGTATTCCTGGCAGCAATCCAAACCAAGGCAAACGGTGCAAATCACTTCTGCTTCTTGATTAACACATCACTGCATGTCACAGGGAGGGAACACAGCAAAACCTGCTTCCGCAGCATCAGCCAGCAGAGCAAGCTACAAGAAGGAAAGCAGCTGCTTTCACACCGTGCTTTCTGCAATGGGATATGCAGAAAGGTGGAGAAAAGTTGCTGGTGTCCCTCACCCTTCTAGGAGCTCGGAAGGCTGCTCAAGTCTGCAGAAAGTGCATTCACAGCTACTTCAGCCCAGCATCTGTATTTCTCAGTTCTTATACAAAGAAGATACAAGACTGTGAAATTATTAGGTTTTTTTTTTTAAACTAACTGGAGCATCATGAGTTTTCCCTGTGCGGATATGCAGTAGTGAGATTTTGAACGAGCTGATGAGTAATTTCCTTTGGTGGAATTTCATTGATAAATCAAAGCAACAGAGGAAGTCTCACTCCTAACCCGCTATGCTCTACACCTGACTGCTCTAAACTTGCTAATCTGTCACATGGCTGAGATGCCAGACACGCTTAAAGAGCATGCTAAAGAAATGAAAATCAATGCATCTCACTATTTGAATTTATAAGAATGCAAACATTCTGGAGAAACAAAAAGCAAAGTATTGTATTATGAAATAAAAGGCCAGTTAATACGAACAGCCAATAGGAGTGCTAAGAAGCATCTTATCCTCTCGCTAGTAAGAATGTAATTTGCATTTTCCTCTCAGTTTATGCTCTGTTTGTTCACTGGGGATGTAACCTTGCTTTTCCACTGCTGCATCTCATCAGATTTTATTCAGTGTTGTTCTTTAAGTGTTCAATGTAAAGTTAGTTTCTGCGTTACACTGATCCATCATTTTGATACTGAATATCTGTCTAGAAAAGTCTGAAATTCTTAAAAAAAAACCATGCAGATTTGGAGGTAAAAACAACTTTAGTTGCCCTTGCATCCTGAGAAGAGGAAGATGAACAGTTTGTGGGGTATCACAGTGCTAGGATGCAGCTGAGGGAAGGTAACTTCTCCAAGGCTCCTGCATAACCCTGGCCTGCAGCCCTACCATGCAGATGCACTCCTGTGTTTTCACTGCCTTCAGACTGCCCTCCTCTTTTGGTGGTACTCACTACCATTCTCTCTGTCTTCAAACTCATGGAGAAGCTTTGTTTTAAATCTTGGAAGCATAAATCCCAACTGTTATCTTTTTTAAAACCAGTCCAACCCTGTGTTTTATTATCACAGCTGGACTTAGCACATCTCAGCAATTACACCACTTCCACAGGCAGTTCTCAGGCCACTTGAGCTGACACTTTGATGTATTAGCAGGGAAGTAATGCAGGTGCCAGCGCTGGCAAATGTCCAGCAGCAGGTTAGCAACCAGTCCAGAACCTTAAAAGGGAGTTTGTACTATATGTTGTTAAATGGTTGAAATTTGAGTTGGAAATACAGTTCATTTTCTCTAGGAAACACTTCACCTCTGCAGCACTGCAGTTCACACAAGTGAAGATCAGCATATAGTGGGACCTTCACATAACATTTTTAACATCTTGTTGGAGCAATTGCTGATCATAGGAGAGTTCAGGCTATGAAATATGAGCTATAGCTCTTTTCATAAAAATACTTGGGCAAAAGAAAAAATTAGAGTCTATATTGATTCTGAAGACAGTGGGGAGAGTGATGTAAGAAAAGGGCTCCTTCCAATAAGGAAATCTCTCTCACACAGTGGCTTCTGGCTATAGTGCTCCTGCATGTTAAAAAAGAAAAATGACCATTGGGAGGAAGCAAATAGATACAATAGATTCCTCCTCCTGGTTTCTCTTGCATTCAGGGCCTGCAGCATGTACTGCTACAGCAAAGATAGGCTGCTGCCCACTGGAGCTTGAAACAGCCCCACTGTGCCTGGCTAAACTGGAGTCCTAGAAACAAACTCTGCCATCAGAGGCATCCTGAGTTTGTGTGGGTGCATGTGTGGGCGTAAGCAAGACGGGGACTAGAAGTGCCAAAGCTGCCTTGACAGCAAGGGCTCAAATCAAATCAAGTATTTCTGTATATAAAAAAAAAATACTGTGATTGATGTTCCCAAGGGTAAAGTTTTCAAGAGAACAGCAGTTACCTAAGTGAGTGCACATGCACAGACAAATCCATGACATATGTAAACTGGATCAGAAAAATAGTTGACTCCTAAAAAGAAAAATCTTTCTTAGTCCTGAAGATGAACTATTTCACATCTTTTTGGCCATTTACAGCTTGCTACGTTTCAAACTTGTTTGTTTTGTTTCGAGTGTACCAACAACATGATGATTCCATGACCCAGAGCAAACACTGCCATTTTCCAATAGCTCCTTCACAAACTCAAGTGTATTCAAGCCTTAAAAAGGTTTTTGAGTCTCCTGAGACACCAGAGAGAACCGCACAACCTTGCAGGTGCTGCCTGGATGCCATTTGTCCTAACAATTTCACCTCATAATTAGATGTGTTATTAAACATACAAAATTCTTACTGTAACTACTGGCTCGTTATGAAAACATCCACTCTCAGAGCATCTATTCAGCATGATTCTAATGGCACAGGTGGCAAGGGACCTCTAATTGGGACATTTGCTCACATTATGATCTCTTTGTCAGTCCCAGGAGAGATTTGCTAAGCTCACATTAACTAACTGAACACAATCCCTAACATTTAAACAAGTTTGCAGTAGTAAATCTTGTGTCCCCCTGCTAAGCAGAGCATGAAATCCCTGAGCACCTGTCAGCTTCTCCACTGAGTCATTAACTTCCTTTTACTCAGTGCTGCTAAGGAAAAGCCACAGGTAGAGCTTTATAAACCCAGTTTCATTCTACCACTGAGGGCACAGCTGCCTGGTACATCAGCTACCTGACGTACAGTTGAATTATCTCACTTTCATGTCCAGCTGAAGTGCTGGATCTTTAAAAAAACCCTATTGATAACTGTACATATTCACACTGCTTTTCAGACCACAGCTGTAGACACCGTTACCTTTAAATGGTGTGTCCTGATGAATAATTTGATTGTACAATGGATATTTTCACTATTTTAAGTTTTTTTCCTAGGTTTGAATACATATTGAATTCAATATAACTGCAGTTGTCTTTGAACACTGAAATGCATCATTGTGGTGAAAGAGTGGGCAGCAGTGGAGGCTCAGAATCCATCCCACAGCCACCAGTGGAAGGGACTCTATGCAAAGCTGCCATAAAGCTACAGCAGAGGACCTGATCTGGCTTTTCTAGGGGAAGAAACGCATCTGCAACAGCAGCTCAGTGAATCACGTGCAGGCCCACTAGAGCTAATGAGACAATTTAATGTTGAACTTTAGAACTTAATTCTTATTTTTTTTTTTTATTTTGTTTTGTTAATGGGAATGTAAGCGAACAGCAGGATTTTTAACTTGTGGGGCAGAGGACAAAAGCTGAGAATAGCTGAGAATAAGCAATAGCATTCAGTAGTTATCCAACTTATGGACCTTTTAAAAAAAATTCACATCTGCTGCAATTTGTCTTCAGTGCAAACTAAGCTAAGCTCATATCCATCACAAGAGCAATAAGAAATGGTAAAAAAGAAAAGGGGGAAGAAACCATTCCTACACTTCGGCATTACTCTTTGAAAAATCAACTCCATGCCATCACTCAGCTTTGGGTTATTTCTTCCTGCATGCAGAGAGATGAGTTAGAGTTGTGTGTTTCTCCGTGATTTGCTTCTCTACCTTTATGCTTTCGTGGTTGTAGACTGCATTACTCTATTTAAATCCTCATCTATTCTCTGCCTGTAGCCAGAAGCACTCAGTTAACTCATCTGCCATTCTGAACGTGCACACAACACCCCCCATTGCCTTCTAAGTGTGTGCCCTTTGCTACTGAGCAATCATACATGTATTTAGGGTTCATCTACATAGCGATCCATCAGGGAATCACAGCAACAGCTATGATTCAGTTTCTCTCTTAAATGTTGTTTGCTTTCTGCAAAACAGCCATCCAGGGAAACGTCTGTGGGAATAAGCTGTTAGTCTCATCATATTTAATTAAACATTTAAGAAACAACATACAGAATTCTTCCTCCTAGACCCATATACCGTACAAAACAATGTCATAATAATTAAAAATGCAATTTTTAAATCAATCTCAAAAATGCTCATTTATTTGCTTAGAGCAGGAACTTCTTCCTGTGGCTTTATCTATGCCACAGTCAGTCGTTTCTTTGACAGCTTTCCCAATATAGTGCCATTGTGAGAACTGAATTAGGAATGTGACATTTGACAACCATATCAAGATTGTTACATAGGTATTTCCTTAAAGTAATATGATGCACATACATAGGAGCTCCACAAAGTATTCATTGAATAAGGTGTTCAAGCAATGGTAATATGGAGGATATTAGTGGGATTTAGGTGCTTCTTCCATGAATAGCATGGATGTTAGATTTGTTTAAGGGCCGTGTGATGAACAAAGCAAGCATGGCCTCTGAACGCAGAATTAGTCCAGCTGAGACAAGAAAGTACATTTTGTACAACATGGCAGTGCAAGAGCACCTGAGTTACACTCCACAACTCTGATAAAACTCTGAAGAAATTGACAAAGTTGTAGAAGATAGTCTAGGAATCTAGAAATTCAAGAGGGAAACTGATTGAAGTATATCATAAAACATGAGCTCCTTGTATATCACTAAATTTGTTATTAATTTATCCCACAGAAGAGTTTCTGTATTTTATCCCTTCGTACTACATGCCCGTTAATTTCCAAACAGTAATTGGTTCTAGTATGCCTCAAGCACACACTAGCCGCTCCTGCCGTAACCGTAGCTCTTCTAGAGATACAAAAACTCACACTGAACTTTACTGATGGCTACAATGAGGAATTGCCTGTTTGTATCAACCCACTGGACATTAGGGCGCAGCGGAGAAACTTTTTCAACCCTTGCACAATTGTATCCAACCCTGCTGCAACAATTGTCCTTCCAGAAACAAATGTCTCAAGTCTCGCTACTTGTAATATTAGAGTATGTAATGGAAAGACAGAAAACAGTGAAGTTAGGTATTCGTTTCCAGCAGTCTGAAGTGGCTTTTGGTTCAATATTGCCTGGGCAGGACAGCTTAGTGGAAGAGAGGAAGAAAGGAAAATTATCAAGAAGGACGAAGAAGGATCTACAAACTGAGTCTAAGGGCAGCACCACTTTATAGGCAGCTTTTTACAGCGCCTTTAATTTCAAAAGAGCTCTGAAGATTTGTAAGACCTCCACAAACACTGTAGCTACATACAGGTGGCACAAAGTGATTCTAGACAGAAGTTATAAGTTACAGCAGAAGGAAAGGTGGGGAGATCAAAGCTAGCCGGGAAAGATGCCACAGCTCTGGTCCAACATCAGACATTAATCCTTCCACGATGACACACAAAAGCTACTTAAGCTGTTCATGCGTCTTGACTTCCAGATAATCAACAAGTAAAATAATTTTAAACTAGTTGTCTATGTATATTTAAACTGGTCTGGGCTTAACTAGGTTTTCAAGCATAACGATCCATTAAAGAATGTTAGAATATATTGACAGTCTCAAAGCAAGAGAGGTGGTCATGGAAACAACCACTTGGAATGATCCTCAAGAACAATACTGGACTAAATAATAGTAAACTAGAGGGCTCATTGGATTTTGTATAAAAATGAATGCACATAATAGAAAAACAGGACAGACATGGAATGTTACTGCACAGCCATCCAGTACAGCATCACATGCAACTGTGCTACAGGCTGTGGGCAAGATAGTTTATGGAAAGAAAAGGATACACAAGACACTAATGTAAAAGCCCCCTGCCAGTTTATACCTCAATACCTATGCAGAACAAGTTCTGCCACTAATCAAAACCCACCTGTAGAGCAGTAAAGTCCATGTCCTGTCTCAAGCCCCCAGTGTTTGGCTCCACAACACAAGACAGTCATCAGTACCACACAGCAATAGGGTGTAAAATAACCTGCATGTTACGCTCACATCATTTTCTCCCTCACTTATTTCTCAGCTCTGTTAAAGATCTCAGGGTGTCAAAGCTCTATTAAGGGTCTCTGGGTGACATTTAGGGAATGTGTCAAGTTAGTTCACTTCGTTTCTATCATGGTCTCCAAAGCACATTTCTTCAATCAGAGCCTGTCAAAATAATTCCCTTTTTAAAATCAGCATTTTAATCGGTATGAAATCAAGCACATACTCAAGGTAAAGTTAACTGCATGTGATATCTCACATTGGCTTGCCATTCTGCATTTGGATAAAAAGTGTTCAGTGTGATTATACCTTTTTTCCTCTCCCCCCCCCATAAAATGTAGGTATTTAAATAATTTAAAAAACGCGTTACAGCACACAGGGCTTACTCTGTCACCAGTTGATGCTACCTCATTTTTGCAAGGATATCCCAAAAGAGGACTTAATTGGAGAGGTTGTCCTAAAAAGGGCTCTGCACACTCCTGCAGCCAGACAGCATGACAGAAGTGTACTCTGCACCACTTACTGCTAATCTGGAAGAGGAGTGAACAAAAATCCTACTTTGCTCTCAGTAGTAAACCTCGGCCTGCAAAGGACAGATTCAGAAAATGCATGGTGCTGACAGCTTTAAGGAAAAAGTAATACTTGTGTTGAGTTCAACAGAAGCACAGTGCAATACTCAAAAAAATGAACAATTCAGGCAAGCCCAAGAGGAACTGGGAATGCTTAAACGGTAGTATTAATCGCTTCATCTTTTACTGTATAAAATGAGCCCAAGAAACATGGCAATCATTTGGGCTTGAAAGAAGCTCAGCAGGATACCTAGACCAGACAGCTGATAGTTAGGTTTTTCAAACACTCTTCCACAATCACATTTTGTCTTTCATTTGAGGCCAAGGCTTCCTGCCAAGTTAAACAGCTTCCATCCTGCTTTCTCTCCAAAGAAGTGCTCTCTACACAGCCCTCCTTGCCTGAGGTTATCGACCCTTTTCCTTATCTTGCCTTCAAGTAAAACATTCTCTCTTAAATACAATCATCCCTCTACTTACTCAGCTCAAAGATATTTCTCCTATGCAGTATACAAACCATCTGTCTGAAGGCTGAAGGAAAAGTACTCACAGATGGTTTAAGAAACAAAAGTGGCAGTGCTTACATTGCGAAACCGATTGCTCCTCTAGGAGGATCAGGGCTGCAGTGCAGTAAGTTGCTGCAGAACGAATTAGACATACTCAGAACATCAAGTAAAATGGATGACCTGAGAGGTATGCATGATACATCTGCCATCCTTCAATAAAAAGATGTCTATTCGAAATGTGATGTCAAGATTTCCATAAAGAAAATAAATACTTTGAAAAATTTGATGTTACACTGGCATAATCTGAAATGTGGCAATAAAAATGCATTCACTCAAACCCAACTAATTCTGAAAAAGGATTATCCTCTTTTTATGCAGAGATAGAGTAGGAAGAGCTACATGAACGCTACAGTATAAGCCCCAAGCCTGCCTTTGCTCCAAAATGATCCAGTAGCAATTCTGGGGAGGAACATCTGCTGTGTTTTCATTCCCAAGGTGGGTGGATTTTAGTGCACAACAGGAACAACTCAAAGCAAGTGTGTGTATGTATGTTCCATCTGCTACACATAGAAGAAATGGAAAGGAAGACATTGACTATGCCCTGCCCCAGGATGAGTAGGAAAATAAGAGCAAGATGTGCCTCAAATCTACTCTTTTCCCCCACTTTTGTCTAGTCTTGACTTCTGATATATTGTGACGACATCCTCTCTTTAACAAGAGCAGCTCCAACTCAGCTAAACTTTGGCTCCCCCAAGAAGATAGAGCTCATACACATCTTTAATATCTTTTAAAGACATTGTAAAACTAGTATTCTCCTTCTAAAAAAAAAGCCAGCAGCTAAGTTGAAAAGGAGAAAGTATTAAAATACAAACTTTATTTCACATTTTCCACCTAACTCTTCCAACTTACTTTTTAATGTAAATAATACAAGACTAAAATATGTACGCACTCTATTGGCATGGGTTTACTGGTCCAAGGATTTAGTAGCTCAAGTCCTGTTTAGCACTGTATCAATTCTGTATTTCCCATTCCTTGAAGGTAATAATTGTATTAAAATGCCACTGAAAATAAACCAAAAATGATTCTGATTTTAGACACTATCATTACATCAAGAAAGCAGGAAGAAACGGATGATGCAACCATTTAAAAGGATTTTAACCAAAAATTGCCACCTTTTGGAAAAAATTTAGCATCCTTGTTCCTATGCTTTCTCTTCATTGTAAATTGGCATGTTTGTTGTACTCGTTTCCCTTTCTGTTACCTTTTAAACACAAAGAACAAATACTTAATCTATTCACAAAAAAACCCCAAAATTTCTAATGGATGCAATACCTGTGGAAATATTTTCTTATCAATTTTCAGGCCCTACTGAGTGTTACACTCCTGAACTGATAATTTTACACTCAGAAACGTATCTACCCATTCTACACTTCTTACTATTATTTGCTGTACAACCTCACTAAGCAGCTGGCCCAGAACCAGCTCCTGCCCAGTAAGAGACATAAGGAGAAACCCTCTTCTGGCAAATGTCAAACTGATTCATCATTTAAACACATCTCCTGGGCTGGGGGGAAAGCAGCAGGCTAATGGAAAATAAAAATATCATTTTGGGAGGTAGGGAAATGCTGAGCAGACTCCTTCTGCCACAGCATTTTGAAGGCAATAAGGTGAGCAAGCACTTTCCTAACGGAAGAACATAAGGCTATATTCCTAAAGTCTCTGAAGTCAGATTTGCTGATGAATTCAGTGTCAGTAGAACCCAGCTTATAATAAAAACCAAAAGCCACAGAAAGGGGGGAAAAAACAGAGAGGAGTTAAAGACCAGCTCCCAGCCAGGAACAGGGAGCAGCTGGACCACAGCTCATTTGTGCAACACATGCAGCGAAAATATCAAGCAGGGTATAGAGCAACATGGAAGAGTAATACCTTGTTGATAGCGTTTAGTATCATTTTTTTTTTCTTAAACATGCTCATATCCTTCTACCTTTACTTGAAAGTTACATTAAAAGTACTTCCATATCTACCTGATGTGGCAGCACATGCAGGCCTCACCCCAGATGCGGCCTCCTTCGTGCTGCGGTAATCCAGCAAAAGAAATACCAACTCAGAGAAAATTGGTGAGCAGGCAACGCAGAGCACCCTGTTCCTTCATGGTTACCCTTTTCATCCATCAACATTTGTAGATCAATGTTAGTACCTGGAGTCTGTGGTTTCAGGGCCTGGCAGTTCATCACAACTCCAGCCAGCCCTGAGCAGTGAGGCAGCTGTCCTCTTCTGTATTCTACACAGCTATTTACATTAAACAGACAGAACCACTCCAGCTGCAGAATTATTTTGGCAGGTTTTGGTTGGTGGTTCCCCTTTAGGACCATGTGCCCCATGTCTGTAACTTGTGGTGGCTGAGCTGGGTTTTGTGCCAAGTACCAAAATCAATTGCTAATGAATTCAAACCCTACTGGGGATATACCACTGCTGTAATTTGATATGTACAGGTGCAGTGATGCATTCTAAAAAATAAAATTCAAAATGCCCAACTATTTAAGGTCTATCATCCTGAAAGTAAATTTATTCAAGATGAAAGGCTTTCCTGCAGGAATGTCACTATACTTGCCAGCATTCAGTAGAAAATTTACACATTTCAATAAGGCTTTCTTTTCTACCTTTAATGCATGTACTAAAAATTTTAATGGAAAATTCAATAAAGCATCTTCCAGTATATTTCGCTGAACCGCTCCATAAGAAAGGGACACTGTAATCAAAGATATTTTCATTATATCTTTTCTATCTTCAGCATGCTTTAAAACGCTAAATGTGATTATTAAGAACCAGTTACACATCGCTCTACTGTAAACACTCAGTGCCCTTCAGAGATAGCAAAATAACCCAACTCCTATTAAAATTTTGCTTTTAAAAATCAGCAGTGATAATGGGTACCCAACATCAAAAACTGTTCTTTTGAGATAGTCTACAGGAGAAATATAAATCAATTTTGAAAGTATCTCTCTAGAAAACTGCTTATTTTCAAATGCAGTCTTTTTCTAACCATAACAAAAAGTTTGCATCCTTCACAATGTCACACTGCAACACACACTGAAGAAGTTTCTACTTTGCAAAAGGATTTAACTTGTTAACAGTGAATATGAAGAAACTCTTTGTTCCCTCTGTGTTGTTGAGGAAAATCAATCCTATGTGGGTATTATTTTATAGCTCAATTATCTCATGCAATTAAAATTAATGGCTTTGAAGTGGAAAACTCCTTTCGCTCCTATAAAAACCCTGCAAGGCCACAAAAGGGCACACATGAGACCTTCTGAGACCTTTGTAAAACATTTCAAAGAAAAAGTTATGTAGTCCTCCCCAATGTAGTGATAGATGGTGCAAGTATTGAAGCTGTCTAGAGATACCAGCTGTACCCAATGAACTAAGAATCTGATACACATCCCAAAGATATCCACTGCTTTATTCTTCTCCAAATTCTTAGTCAGATACACAGTTTTACTGGTGAAAGCTTCCACTCTGTACCAAGACAACACTGAGATATTACAGACCATCAATAGTTTTTCATTATTAATTCCTTGATTTATATCATAGATTTAAAAAATAAGATACGGGAATTCTATAGAAATTGTTGTGAACAATTATTTCCTCCTATCTCTCTAGAGAGTACTAAAAAAGACAACCATATTTTTCCAGTGTCTGATTACAGTATATATTGTAACAGGTAGTGAATTTTTCTATTCATTCCCCAAGCCTATAAAAGATGAAGATATGCATAATCATGTCTGCTCAATCTGCTATTATCAAACAATGAGAATATCAACATAGTGTAGTAGCATAGTAAGATAAAATCAGGGATCTGTATTTAAGCAGCAGGGATCTTAAATGAGCATTTAATACATGATCTACAATGTTGAGCATGGCTTGGCTGGGAAAGCTGAACAAATAGATTGGTGCTTCAAAGATATGAATAAGAGCTAGTAAGCCTAATGCTTCTCTTTTCTGACTTGAATATACACTTGGTTTTCTTTCAAGTAAATTATAGCAATGGGAATTTAAAGAACATTAAAATAGATATCATTAGAGCACTATATATCTTTTAAAGGTAGTCTTAAATAAAGCACAATAAATGTTACTGGAACAGACCATGCTTGAAATCAAAGCCTGAATAAGTAATTTGCTTTGGAATCAAAGCAATATATAATATTAACCTTATGGTAAAGAACAAAAATATTCTTTATTTAAACTAGGTTTGTAATTGTGAATTATAAATATACCCAGGAAGCCCATCCTTTACATTTATTTATACTTAAAATTGTTGTCACGGAATTTAAGAAAGTGAGATACCTCTTCTTACCAACTTCAATTCTATTATCTGCTAAATATTGCCACAAGAGCACTTGAATCAGCGTGGCAACTCCTATGCACACAGCAGGTCCACGATGCTTGTAGATGATGTAGTTCTGATTATCACATCAGTTTCCACTTAGTCATTTTCTGGAATTTCTCTCTCATTTCAATTTTGGAGCCTCTCCAGTTACCCGAGAGAAATTTCATAGCTGCTGTTTTTCTGTATTGCATCAATTCTTATCTTTAAGAACAGGGATGATAATCCCCCCACCCAAGCATTTTCCTTTTCTTACAGGACCAAGGAAACACTTCAATTGGAAACTCAATATCCAGCAAGAAAAGACAATGCTCTAGCAGAAATATAACCGAGATATTCTGGTATTCTTGTGTATTATTCAATTAAAAATAATTGAATTCAAAATTTAAAAAGTAGCAAAGCTACTAGAGTACTCTCAATGGACTGTTGTAAACAACAGCTATATCTAGAAATATGGATGTATCTAGAAATATATTCTGACACCTTACTAGGCTTCTCCAGTAAATGTTAGGAAATCTGGACAAATGCATTCCACCTAGAGGTTCCACAAACCTGAATGAAAATCTAGTTTGGCCACCTGAAATTGTCACTGGAATGCTATGCATTATACATACTTGTGACGTGAATTATGCTGCATTAACACAGCAGCAATTCTAAAATACATCTTATAATCTAGATTTCCCTTATATCCCTATTTACTTTTGGATTGCTGACTGATGAATAAACAAATTTAAGCTGTTGAAGAAGTCTATAACCAAGTTTTGTATGAACTCTTACAAATAGCACTTTTGAACATTTTATAGAAATGCTGTACAGGGAATTATTAATCTCTTCAGAGTTCTGACATGTATTGTTACTTATTGGAAAGACTTCTAAAACAAAAGTTTTTCCCTTTTTCCTTTTTCAACAATGTTACTGAGTAATAACAAGAGAAAATAGCATTAAGTGCAATGAGCACTAATCAATCCCAATAACTTCTTAAGTACAATTAATTAAATCTCTGTGTGCCATATAAATGGATTTTCAAAAAATTAAATGTTTCATTCATTGATTGTTTAGACACATCAATATTCACCGCAAGGGATCCTTTCCCTAATAATGGAGTTAAGCAGGCAGAACATTAAGCAAGCTGCCAATTAGCTGATTAGGTGTCTGGTCCTTCTTCCAGAGAGACAGACACAAACTCTCACTTATATCAGTGACTGTAGAATAAGCATATTGCAGTAATTTGTACTTATAGAATTCTCCAGTGCCCCATGTGTTTTGCCAGAAAAGGGTGGGAACAGATGTCATCCTTGGAAAAGCCATCTGAAATTTAAAAATAAAGTTTTCACTCCCTTTATCCCAATGCCTGGAATAAGGGAGGAAGAGTCCTTCTTCCTGCCACATCATCAGTGCCAGTTACCACTCTGTAAGAGGACTTGTCCACCAATTTCTGTAAGAAACTGTTTTCTGTTGGGGGTTTTACATGCTGTTTTAATACATGTAAAAGAAAAAGCACTTTGAAAGCTCTTGACTTTATTTTTTTCTAATATGGTAAACAAACAACACCATCAACCACCTCAAGTAAAACCTCAAATTCCTATCAGCAACAAACCAGAAGTCTCTGGACCAGTTGTCTACAATTCTGCACAAAACCTGACAAAAAAACACTTTAAGGGCTAGGAAGAAAGGAGGAAGGTAATGGAAACCCTAAAGGCTGAATTATAACAGACTATGCTAGAAATTCCGGTGACCTAGAAAACAATGAGCTGCCAACAAAGGTGGGTAAATCTCACATGAGGAGGGACACAGAAACCACCTCCCAAGGGGTTTCCACAAAGCTGTTTATCAGTAACTGCTGCACTGCAATGACAGAAAGGCAACATGAGCCACATGGGTTCATTTATACCCTCAAAGGTCAGTACTGAAACCTGGCTGAGACGTGGTAACCTGCTCACACATGCCTTGGCATCCTGAGATGACTGCAGAAGTCTGAGCAAACGACAGCACCCAAACAGATTTGGATAGAGCAACACAGACTGCCAAGGCAGTATCACACCATGTGATGGCACAATGGATGCTGTTTGTTTTTGATACCAGCTTGCAACCACGGAGAAATGGAAGAAGGCCACCTTTGGCCTCCAGATCACAGAATGATTCAGGAAATGCAGCCCCAGAAGCATACGAATAAAGACACCTTAACTCAAATGTTCTCCCAAACATTGCTGTCTAATCTGCTTATTTAAACATCACAGAAAGCTCATCCATCTCTGATAAACTTTCAATTACTGAAAAGAAACAGCACATTAAATGAAAATACAATTTTAACAAGAGGTTTTTACCATCATAGCTACCATAGCTAAATTTTTATTTTGGATCCCGAGTTAAACCTTTGTACATTTTTGTGATTATTTGAAGAAAAGCATGAAAGAACATAAGTGTACATGGTTCACCAAGCACAAACCCCAACAAAATTACTATAAATCCATGATTCTCAGGCAATTTTTCAATTATGCCCTGGTGATGTTAACTTGAGAATTTTTCCTGAAATTTCTCAACTTTCTAGACAATTTAATCAATGAGCACAAATGGTACATAAGCCTATAAAGAAACTGCTCCATGGCATTACATTACCACTGCTGTTTGGGTTCTATTAGAGCACACAGTCAAATACAGAAGGAAAAGGAGGTGAGAGGAGTAATGTAACGCAGGGGACAAGAAGAAATTCTGTACTGGGTTTGTGGTATTCCAGGCTGACTCCATGTCCCATTCATGTATATTTTAAAGTAGCAATTCTATTATTGGAACAAGGATTTCATTTTAAACCCACCTTGGGCAGCTGGATTATTAGGTTAGAAGATATCAAAGAACGCTATCTGCCAGCCACTGCTCAGAAAGGTCAGTCTTACAGGGAAATGTTTCAAAATCCTTTCTGAAATATGTGATAAGAAGGAAACACTTAAAACAAAAAGGAAAAAAATGTTTCACAGTATCACCTCATAAATTTCTCCAAAGAAGAGGAAGTCAGAAATATCAAGGCAACCACGTTTTTGAAAGGTGGCATTAGATAAAACAGTTCTTAAATCATATTTTCCATATTTCAGTGTGTGGTGATTGAATGTCTTTGTATGACCTGAGAAGTGGAACCAGTATAAGAAACTCAACAGAAAAGAGAAAAAGAAAAGGAAATAAAAAAAGAGAAAGTGAAAACTGCTACATAAACAGAACAATTACAGAACATGGAAGGGACAGTTTTGCCCCAGAAGGTCAATGCAAGCACTAGGAGAAAATGCAGCTTGCTTCAATCCGCAGCCACTTCCAACCTTTCCATATTCATCAGTCACCACCTGAATGCACCTATTTGCAGGGCATGGAGTCAGTCTCCTTCAACTTCATTGAATGCCAACAGCTCTGGGTCTGCAACACCAAAAGGCCAAACAGACTTAGGGCTTGAACACACTCATTTTCTTCTACAAGTTGAATCTAAAAAGCAGAGAGAGTGAGACAAGAGAACCAGGAGTTTGCCTGAAAATTACCATCAATAAAAATCTTTGTATCTAGAATAGGTCTTGAAAGCTCTAAGTGAGCAAAGGGACCTCTCTGGAGATTTAAAACAGTGACTTTTAAGGGAACCATGATGTTCCCTTTTTTAGCCATTTCTGTACGACGATAGGTGTTCAAAGGGGAGGCTGGAGGTTCAGGGTAGTTATACTCTCTGCTGGAACTCCCCTAGTGACATCCAGGCAATCAGTGCCTCAAGCAAGGCTGCTGTCTGCTGTCTCATACCTGCTCAAAGACAAGAGAGTTTTGAACATGCTTGTAGCTGCAAACGCACATTTTAACTTACTTGCCCTGAGTAGCCTCCACTGTCAAGCATCAGTCATGAAAGACCCAAACTAGGGACATGAAGTCCAGCAACAGCATTGCTTCCATGCTTTAAAGCACTCATAAGATGTTTCTCTGCCACATTAAACAGAACAGGAGTTTCTTAAATCAGGAGAGAATAATCAGAACAATTACGACGTATTCAAGCTTCTGTGCTGGCTGCTCTTGCTGCTGGCAATCTGAACAACAAAAGCTCATTTTTGAAGGCAACTTACTTGGGGGGAGCCAGTGTTAGGATCAAAGGACAGATAATTCTCTGTAATTTGAGCTTCTAATATCTTCTAAATCATGCTTACCAGAGCACAGCAGTTCAATTCTTACCATGCATTCATCCATATTATAAACTAGGAAAAAAGGTCTAAAACAAAAAAGGAAAAAACCGAAATGCAATTAAATAGAAATAAGTATATTTGGATACTGCAGTAACCATCCAGTTAAATATAACAGTTGTACAACTGAAAACCCTGGATCTAAAATGAATATTTTATTCATTTTCAAATTTTTCTTGAAGTCTGCAGGACAAATTTCTTACTGCTAATGAAAGGCCAGCTGATTGTAGCAAAAAGGTTATATTTCAATTAATGAATGTCTGAAACTTGTCCAGCTACAAGCTGCAATAGAAATAGATCAAATAATAAAATATTCCTTTAGTTATTTATGATTTTCCATCCTTACAAAACTAGAATATTACCTGAAACTTTAATCACCCTTTGCTAGTTCTAATCAAGTTCTCCTCTTGTTTTTGTTGTTTTCTTTCCAGAGTGATTATGAACAAGGTTGTTAGGGACCGAATTCCCACTGAGGCATCAGAAAATTAAATCAACTTTTCAGAAGACAGATGACTTCTTAGAAATGTCAGGCAGAAGTGTTACAAGTCAAGGAGCTTCCATTTTGAATAACTGTGGTGCCATTAAGAAGCCCTCATGAAACCCACACTCCTGAAAACTGGTTCCCAGCTCTGAGATCTGAGAGCTTGTCCATTTTAACTAAAACATCACTAAATGAGACTTACCCTCTTTAGATGATAAAGCACCCATTCACCAGCAGCTAGGCTACGCATATGTAAATAAGACAAAACAAGGAGAAATCCAAATCTGAGGTTTTTTTATGAATTCAGAGCTCTCTTTCAATTCGCACATGTAAAATACTGTTTTAGTTTCTACGCCATTTATGTATGGGGCCCTGGGCCAGATGTGGATGCTGATGGCCCTGCCTGTGGCAGGGGGTTGGAACTTGATGATACTTGGGGTCCCTTCCAACCCAAGCCTTCTGTGATTCCATGTAGGAGTGTTTTTTTCTGTCATATTAGAGTAGCAAACCAACAAAACAGGAGATGATTAAGTGTGAAATCTTCTATTAATGGAAAGTACCTAATGATACACTTTCAGGTGTAGTTCAGACAGAATAAGCCCAGGCCAGTAACATCCAATACCTGATTGTGGCTCAAATCCAGCATTCCCAGTAAATCAGTTTGAGTTCTCACTAAAGATGAAAATCAATTTACAGCACCACAATGAACCCAAACAACTCTGGCAAATCATAATTCCAAAGCAATACACTATTCAGCCTGTATAAACCACATTTACACTTGAAAAAATATTTGATATTTTCTTGACTTCTGTTAGGTGACCAGAGAAGTTATCTAGTGATGTCAACTGAACATGACACAATACATATTTCCTGCAACTCTTGCATGCCTTCATGAATTTTGCTTGTTATATTTGACAGATGGCTATTAAGGCAAATTTCTGAAGGATATTGATGGGCAAAGAAAAATCCAGAAAAGAATAGAACTGTCACAATAAATTCTAAACAAGCAAAGAGGAAAGAGTGATTGCATCGAATGACTGGAGGAGCAAGACAAACAGGGGAAGGAAAAGAGCAGCCATAGCATTGCTGGTGCCAGCATCAAAACCAAACCACAAGATTTTCCTACTAATAGCCTTGTGGCTTTGCTCATAGTTTAGAGGAGATGGCATTTGACATTTTTGCCTTGTAATAAGTAATTTGTGTAATAAAGCTGTGAGGAAATTGAATGTGTCAGCATGTTAAGTGCATTTGTCTCCAGGAATATAATAAACTGCATGCACAGAATTGATAGGATTGGAAACTCAAATTACTTGTGATTTAAAATCTAATTTTTCATTATTTTTTTCATCCACTCAGAAGCTTAAGTTTTACCAGTTAACTATGCAAAATAATTTTAAATTTAAATGAAATCAAGAGCATAACTAGGCATTGGAAACAAACATTACCCAAAGCAGATAGACTGCTGTAAGTATTTAAATCAGTGCATTCCAGCTTCCCACTGACAATACCTAGCGTTACATTGTAACATGACAGCTGTAAACGGATCAGATTTTAGCATAAAAATAGTGTTAGTGTGTATGCGTAGAAAATACATTACTTATATTTAAATATTGGTGGCCAGACTCCTGCAAGTCACATTTTGCACTTAGAATATATATCATAGAATGTGCATTAATTTAAAATAGCTACACGGAGCAGCATGGAGTTAGTTGCTTTGGGGGTTTCCTCCTTCTCCTCTAGGCTTACCACATAGGTCTTACCTTGAAAATACAACAGGAGGAAAAAAGTAGATTTATGAGCTGTTAAGCAACGTAGGTTTCTGTTATGACCTTAACCGACAACGAGTAAATTACTCTGTGGTTTACAAGCAGCAATTATATTGTTTCTCAGAGTGAACTAAAAGGAACAGAGCAGAAAACTGTAAGATACTACGAAACTGACATTTTTCTGCAGTAGCTTAATGGTTTATACAGAAACCTTTAATCCATTTTGGCACTATATATCACATCCTTAGTTGGAAAAGACTTTCAAGTCACTAAGAAAACTTGCTCTCCATAATCTATTATTTTCACATACTGCTTTGAAGTCTATTTACCTGTGTGTTATAGAAATTGTGGAAGACAGTGTTCTCTTTTGCTCAGTTTGATGTAGCTCAACTAGATTTATGAGAGAAATACAGTCGATTTGAGTAACAAGATATACATACCACTGCATACAACGTACCAACCTAACATGTACTTCAAGGTAACAGCACTTTCCAAATGGAGGTCACACTTGACAAGGCAATCTTAAAGACACTGCCATTGTCAATTCAGCATTGAGACTAAATAGACCCAGACCTAAGATTTGAAGCAGCAACAAGTAATAACTAACATCTGACTTCCCCCTTCCCCAGTCTTACTGTGGACTTCTTTTGCCAGAACATCTCTTTTATAGACATATGTTATCATTTTTCTTTGAAGGCCAATAGGCAATGTAGGACAGCAAAGGTCTATAAAGACCTACATTTAGGTAATAACTCTGCCATATATATATATATTTTTGATGTGGTTAAATCTCTTCATCTTTGTGTCTTCTTCCTACCTGTGAACTGATACACTGATCTGTAGCACTTCCTGTGATCGCTTTGGCATTTTATCTAAACAAATGCCTTCTTGGTAAGGGTTTTAGGACACAACCAACACTTCTAATTCTCTGTTCTTATGGAAAACGACACAGATTCATTGGCACTTACACCATTGTCTTAGGGAACAATTTCTAAACAGGAAGTAGGGCAGGAGAGGAAGAGCACTCAGGTCATTTCAGAGTGCAGAAGGCTTGCTTAGAAGTGGAAAGCAATAACAAAAAGTTGATGGGAAGCATTTTCAAGGCAGACATCATTTGGACTTGGATTGCCTTTTCCTCCCACACTATCCCTTGCTTGCTCCCTCCCCAGCTCTGTGTCCTTGTGTCAGTCCCTCTGGTTTTCTCCCCCAGCACATTCCTGTTGTTCCGAGTTACAAAGCTCTTGGTTCCTCATTTCCTCACCATCAGTGCTGCCTCTGCAAATAGATGTCACGCACAATATAAAGCTCATCAAGAAGGACATTTATTTCTATGGCAGTAACATTTCCTTCCGTAAGTATCTTACCATCTTATTATGCACTGCTTTGTCCTCTCATCTCCTGCTCCCTTGGGGAGCAATTTTACTTGAAATCTGTGCTATAAATTGTCAACAAAATATGTGTTGAATTGATATACAAAGGTGACATTCTTTGCATTGTTCCTCTGCTGCAGCAAATAAGGATCAGACTGGAGCCCACGTGCTTACCTACAAATGTGGTTATTCAGCCGCTGATAATGTGACATTCCTCATCATTTGACATGATTCTTAATACCCAGGAAATTATGTATTTCATGATCCCATCAGCTGGTAGTATCTAGTAAAAATCTTACATTTCTGTTCTGCCTCTCTCTCATTTCGGAGGAATCCTCCTTAAAATTTCATATGGTAAGTAGCTACTTTTTTCACATGTACTGGGACCAAGACGTGTAAGTACATGCAGGAAGAACTACCACCAGTGAAAGCACTTTGTCTTTTCATAACCTTGACAAAGTCCTGTAGGGCTAAATTTTCCAAAATCCTGTAACTACTTACAGTTTGCAAAGACACTGATGGAAACCATTCTACAGAGAGCCCAAGCGTTTGTGAAAGTTAGATTAATTGCCAACCATACCATTGCAACACACTGAACACCTTCAGGTCTCCAGTGTAATATGATTCACATCACCATCCAAATGATTCCTATTGCTCGATACAGATTAAAAGCTCTTTCAAATGCAGGCACTAGTTCACAAACTGCTATAGCTTTGTACACAGACAAGGCTGCCCCTAGAAGGGACAGTGAGAAGCACAAGAACACAGCTTCTACAGCAGGACCATTGTTAATGGCTCTAGAAAACGTAGCTGGGATCCAGCACTGCCATCCAGCAGAGGTGACAGCCACAACACCCCCTTTCCTGACAGCATACATTTCCACACCTCTGTGCTTGGTGTTCATCTCATTGCCGATGAATGGAGATGCAGAATGGATGTGTGTCAGTTACAAATAAAGACATAAGAGGCCTCTGATGTCCCACGGGTCAGGTTATTCTTCATTTATCTTAGCTCATTAACAAAACACCCCTAAAGCACAGAGAATAACCACTGTAACAGTTTGCACTGGTAAACCTCAGCATAACAAACAAAGATTCTGCCACAAAAAAGGTTCAGCTCTTACGCACCTGCTCTGGCTGGCTCTCCAGCTACTCACCAAACAGAAACCTAGACCAGAATCCAACCCAGAACAGTGAGAGCTCGCCGTGCAACGTACCAGCAATGCCTGCTTTTCTCTTTTTTCCTTTATTTTTTTATGCTGAGTAGTAAAATATATGCAGGTCTGTGTGCAAGACACTCAAAAATGACCCAAACTTTTTCCTTCTTGTTAAATTTGGAAGAATTTTCCCACCTTGGTTTCCCAAAGAATTGGATTTTCTTTGGTAGACAACCTAGTGGCTACTAAACTGATAGTGAGATCTAAGAAGTTTTAACAACACTTCTATGTGCTGCCTAATTGAAATTTATTTTCCCTTTAGTTATTCCTTTTATTTTGTTGAATATTTACTCTTAATTACAGTATCCATATTCCATTTTAGCCTTATTGTTTGGGATTTTATTTAAAATTTGTGAATGAATAAGATGCTATTAACTGTGACAGATTGACAGCACTATAAATTCTCATTCAACCATTTAAAATAAACATCCACAAATAACTGAATGCTTCTCCTCAAAATTACACCAATGTATTTTAACCTCATTTAGATTGACAATAAGAGTATAACAGAAATTAATGTACTTTTTAGCCCTACTGAAACTACAGCAACTGCTCATGTGAAGATGCTTCTATAATATACTCTGTGATGCGTGCCACATTGGCTACAAATGTTTAAGTGGCACAGACCAGACCTGAGCTGCTGAGAAAGAGATGAATGTGTCATGGGTTCTTGCAAGGAGAAAAGATTCTTCTCCTATAAAATCTCATTACCTTCACTTTTTAAGTTGGAAGTTCGGCAATTGTTTCCTTGCATTTTAGTGAGCTGCTCTGTGCTGCCTGGGAATTCACTCCAGCAGAGTTCTCTTCCCATTCTGAAGAACTCATTACTGCTCACATGCCTGTGTACAAACACAATGTTTGCTGTTGGGATCGAGTACCTTCAGAACACTTCTCATTGATTAAAGAGCTTTACATTGAGATTATGTATAACCTTCTTTCTTAATGTAAGATGTCATACTTCAACAGTTGATTTGAAGGAAATGGCGTACTTTCAGAAAAGCATGCTGTTGTTGGCTGAATTGGCAATCAGCATCTATCAGAGTACAGAGAAAAGTTCCTCCCAAATTAATGGCTTATGCAGGTTACTAGAAAATCATTTTTACATTTTACATCATTACATTGTTCTCAGTAAGGCGTGCATCTGCCAACTGTCTTTACAGTATCTTACAAAAACTCTTCTGAAGAAAAGCACCAGCAGGAACCTCAACAATATCAAATGCTCCAACAGACAGGACTCAACTCCAAGGAGAAGGGAATCGTGTGATTATATTAAACCATACTTTTCCCCTAAAATTCAGCACATCAGAACCCCGGGCTATCCAGGTAAACAGAGGTAGCTCTGTTCTTACCTAAAAAACTCCAATAAGATTCTGCTCTCTGCCTTTACAAGAGATAATTAAATCTTTAAACAAACAACTGTAGCCTAATATTTAACTTATAAATTATAAATCATGTGTGATAACTGGAAAAAGTAACTAGCCTTGGGACAAGTACCCTAGTAAGAGAAGAATTCTCTATTTCCAGGGAAAGAAGGATTTATAATACCCAATGGCACACAGCAATATCCACCAAGAATGTGCTGGGGAATAAGAACAACCTTGGGAATTTTCAGGATGCTGCTGGCAGGGACAGGTGCATCTGATGAGAGCCTCAGCCCTGACTCTGGGGTTCCACATGGTGCATTCACCTCTGCACACTGGTGGCTTTTATCTTACCATACACCTCTGTTTTCCCAAAGGCACGCAAAAGACTCTCTCAGTGTATATGCTTCACCTTAGAAAAATGGAATGGTTTTTTTTTGCCTATGATTGAAGGCAGACACTAACAAAGAATAATTTATAACGTCACTCAATAAATATTCCATAAACAGCCAGATCTCTCACTCATGCATGGAATATTTTATAGCCTTTACGGTCTATAAAAATAGATCTGAGGGCAGTAAAATTAAGCAAATGGAAAAAAATGCTGGGATGGTTTATCAACAAGATGAATTTCATCTTCGAAAAAGCCATCCATTTATTTTAACAAAAACATAAAAAAGCATTTGTAATTAAATCTAGCCCACTGAACTGATATAGCAATGATTTTTCTAACATTTTGTGTCTTTTATATGCATGCTATTCCCACTTCAGTTGCAGAACTGGTTCTCTACCTGAAGAATCCATGGGGGTAGGGTCTCATTCGCAGGCATTTTTTGTTGGATTTTTTTTCTGGCAGAAATTGGAGGGACAGAGAGACTTTCAACTTGCATAGAATTTAAGAAGAAAATATGAAATCAAATAATCGATGCTGCTACTTACATATTTTATAGAAGGAATATAATTACCTAAAATTATAACCGAATTCAGGAAAATTCATCCATATCCAAACCTACTGTTTCAAAGGGGTACAGCATGCCCACAGAGAGCAACTGGATCCTTCAGGGAGAGTTCTTGGAACCTGAGTGCTGGAGAAGCACCTGAGTTTGTTAGCAGCAAAGCACTGCAGAATAAATCCAGAGAGAGAAAGCAGTTTATTCAATGACCAGAATACTTCCTTCCAACTGCTATCGTGGAACAGTTCAAGCCATCCTTTTTCCTGCAGCCCAACAGAGCGCTATTGAAAACAAATGCAAGCAGGCCCTCCACAGTCTGGAAGTTTCTCTGCTTTCTATGGACTTTAAAAACATACTGCTTCATTGCAAGCCACGATCTGCCCAATATGTTCACCTCTGCTTAGAGCATTTGTCAAAATTTACCAGCATAAGTCTCAGAGAAGACAGTTCCAGGGTAGAAATGCAGCTTTCTGCCATCTAGACCCATCTGGCAGGCAGCTATCTACTAAATGTACTTACACCAGCTGGAGCAAAATGCAGGGAAATGCAATTAGGGATTTATCTTTCTCAGACAATTACAAGTGCAGTCTTCAGAGGAACCACTGTAACCACATGGATGCGCTTTACCTTTGATTTTCACTTAAACTAATGGTTTCTAAATTACTTGAGTAGAAACTTGAAAATGCAATGCAGTACTTGAGAAATCATTTGCATTTCCTTGAGTGTGCTATTACATTTCCATTAAATTCTACATTTATATAGAGATTTTTAATTCATAAAATATGGTAATAAAATGAAACCATTTGATTGGGCAGATGATACCTTCTGAAGAAGAGATATTTCTGGATACGTGCCTTGTTGAGGAGGTACCCTGCATCTCCTCAGCATCACATGCCCTTTGTTTTGTGAAAACAGGTTGTAATGGAAGCTATGAGCTACCTGAAAATGAAACTGTGTTTCAACTTTTCTTCCCAAAAAACAATTCCAAGATCCAACCTCCAAGATCTCTGACTGTGAATTTCAGGATGTTCAGCATACACACATAATGCACTAGTGGGTTAATTCTGAAGTTGTGAAGATACTTTAAAATCTATTTACAGATCAAAGTACTCAAACATCTTTTGCATAAGAAATACAAAGACGGTGGTGAGCTTAGGAAGCAAACTGCAGAAAAAGTTTTCAATGGCGCCCTAAGGAGGTTTAGGAGTTGCCAAGGAGATGGTGAAATCATCTTTGCTAAAGACTTAACAAAAGCTTACAGACATTCCCACCTAATGCTGAGATTGCTAAAGACTGAGGATCCTGTCTGCAGAATAACCACCAAGATTCCTCCTCGTCCTTTCAGCGCTGTTGCAGATGGTCTGTTATTTCACAGCAAACCAACCTCTGTCAGTGACTTGTGGGAGAGCTGACAATACTCAGTTAGCACTACACACAATTCTCATTAAGAAAAAAGCAACAAGTGCAAAACATACAGCAGTTACACTTCCAGACTGCAGAATGCACTGCATGGGCATTTTTGATCTTTTTTGCTTCCTCTGTGTAAGCACTGTAAATTTGTCAAACAACACTTTTCAAAGTTATTTTCGTAATATTGACATTTTGATGACAACCTAAAAAATGTTACCAGATTTGATCATCTTCAACTTTATTCTCAGGTGCTGAATTGACATTTGTAAAGATCTCCCTTGGGTGGGATTTGCAAAAAGAGAAAGGATTGCTTGGACCATATTGGTCACTAAGGGTACATAAAGAATTCAATCCTTGAAGGGTCATTGTGGAATCATCACTGATGTTGGAACTATTCAGAGAATTGCTCAGTGATGTGAATGAGGAGTCCACAGTGAGCTCGGGGGCTCAGATCTAGCTTTGCTGTGGGAAGTAAAGCAGAGATCACAACGCATGGGATCAGATAGGGATCCCAATCATTTACTGCTAGACTACAGCAGAGACACTGCAGCCGTTCTTCATTCATCCTGTAGAATACTTAACACAAGTTTCAGACGTTCTGAAGTTTAAGGCATTCTTTGCAGTAGGAAGTTTTAGGTCCCACATCCTTTTAGTGAGCAAACTCTAAAGTGTTTCATGTTTCGTTCTGATCAGCACTGCACCACAAGTGTGAGTAACCCACCAGTGGTGGCTCAGGCTCTTTCCCTGATGGGCTCCAGGAAATTTCTTTCATAAATAACCTTAGAAAACAAGGACACCAGAATCACTGGTGTTTACATGAAAAGTAATTGAATATCAATCTAAACATACTGGCAACCTCTTGGCAGCTCCAGTTCTGCTTTAATTCACTGAATTAATCAAGTCTTGACACAGTGACATGTTATTACAAGAGATAAAGAAGGAACAGGAAATCACAAAGTTAAAAGATCATTTTCCACTTAGTTGTACATGAAACTTTCCAGTAGAGGAAAATAAGGCTGTAATGAAAAGGACTGCCATAGCTCAAATGCAGTTATCTATTGCATCATCTGGCAACAGGCAACACCTACCAGTGCTAAAAGCAAAACAAGCAAACAGACAAACAACCCCACACTTTCACCAGACAATTCTCTGTGTACTCTTACTAATAGAAAGGCCAAAGCGACTATTTAGCATTAATTCCCCCCCACTTTTCAAAGGAAAATTAGCAAGGCAGCAAGTTCCCCAGCGTGTGGCCTTGTAGGTGGCCACAGTCTCAATGACCTTGAGTGAAGTCTGCAGGATGCAGGGCTGTTTTTTGAAGCAGAGTTAAAAGGTGCCATCCCTTTTGATCCCATGTGGCAATTATCATGACTCCTTTGATGTACTTCAGCCACAGGACATCTTGTTTCAAAAATTCACTCCATCCATTCAAGGTGAGAAGCCTGTACTGAGCTCCTGCTTTATGACTAAAATACTGGTACAGGCCATGAAGCACTGGTAAGTATTCATGTATGTGCTAGCATTCTGGTTACTTCTAACAGCTAGAACTTTTTTTTCCTGCCAAAATACCTCTGCCCCCTCCCAGCCATTTCCCAACACGATGAAGCAAGGGTGAAGCTAGGACAAGAATTACTGCTTGCAGACCCGCAGCCTCCTGCTCCAGCCACTACATCATGTGCTTGTGAATAACTGCAGGCATGGAGAGGCATTTGGAAACACAGTGATACACTCAATCACACAAATGTGTATTTAGTGCACACGAGGACCAGCCCTTATTATAAATGGGTAACTTAGGAGCACAAATAGGATGCTACATAATCAAGTGAACATTCATTCCACTCTCCCAACAGCTTATAGATGCATAAAAACAACACAACACGGAAGTCAGCATCTTGAGATGCTACTGGCTAGAAAACAAAATATTGAAAAACTATTCTGCCTTAGGGAATACTGGTTAAAACCACCCCACAGGTGACTCACCAGCCATTCTTTCCATACCACATATCTCCTTTGCCTTACAAAAGCAGACAAACACATAGCCATCTGCTAACAAAGTGCCAGCAGTTCATACAGCAGGAGGGAAACCACACCAAGGGATCTTCCTTCTCTGAATGACCTTCATGAGATGCTGCATAGGACAGAGCAAAATGCTTGCGCTTCCCAGCAGCCCCAGCCTGGTGCTGCACTTGCTGTTTTCTGATACATCTCATCTGGGGAGGGGAGCAGCAGGTTTCAATTTCTCCTTAAAGGAGATTTTAAGAGCATCTCCTCTGGCAAAGTGCCACAGATGCTCTCGAAGAAATAAAAAAGCAGGATGCTTTTAAACCTCACAATGCATTCCCCTGCTGCAGTGGAGAACATACATAACCTCACCTCAAATTTTGAGAGAAGATATCATTTTACTCAATTTAAATTTGTTTTTAAGAAACAAGCACAATGAACAGATGTCAAGTTTACCCTAGTGGGAAATGAAGCCTGCTTTTCATCCACACTGCAAATCCATCCACCCTACAAGAGCTGACGAACCCCTCCTGACATGTGCTTTGCTGTTCACTTTCTTTTGTTACACCCGTCATTATGAACTAACGTAGACTTTTTAGTCATCCTCCTACTTTCTCAGCCAAGCGGAAACACTGTGTGCCTGATTTTTAAATACCCTTTTTGGGTTTTGTTCTGGTTGTTTTAGGTTGTCTTTTTATTTATATGGCTTGGCGTGGGGATTTTCTGTTTGTGGGTTGTTTTCTTTATTAGAAAAGTGAATTTCATACTCAGGAGAGAATAAAAAAACCTGCAGCATAGCTTCAATTGTATGGAATTCATCTGTTCAATAATCCTGAAGTGGTTTCCCAAAAAAAAACAACCCATGTCATCCTGTGTTTACCTTGTGAAGGAAATGCTTTTTTGAGTTGTAGACAATCTCAAACCGTGGACAAAGCAAAAAAAAAATACTCAGAGCAAAACCTCAATCAGGTATTTAGTGAGCTGGGATTTATGGCTGTTGTAGAATAATGTTACGCCTCTGTGGTCAAACAGGAACACGAATTGTGGCTGTAGGCAAGTTGCCCATCTCCTTGGGCAGCAGGAACCTCTCAGTCCCACAGATGTGACAATAACAACAGCGCATCTCAGCACAACCCAAGCTCTGCTTCCTCCCTCCCACCCTGAGCAGGAGAAGTGAGCAATGCTGCCTGGATTTCTCTGGCTGTTGCTGCTCCATGCAGGCCGAGGGCTATCTCATCCCACGAGGGTCACGGGACAAGTGCTGCGGGGCTGGGATACTTGGGAACTCCTTGATGCCCCTAGCAACATTGCTCTCTTCCGGAGGCTCATAATAGGTTCATTCTCACATTAAGAGTTACAGTGCTGTGTTTGCTGAAGCAGTGTTTTGTGCTTTGCAGCATAAGGTCTTACAGAGTCAGAAAAGCAAGGAAGTGTTCTGATCCAGAGGGATGCTCTGGACGTGTAATGTAAACGTCTGCAACTTCAAAAATTGGATCCAGTGACCCAGGTCACATGAGAATGCAAAGTGGAAATGCTGAGTACTTTGAGCTTAAGTTCTGTGCTAGTATCTTAACTTAAAATACTACTAGAAAATCTGTTCCTGAAGGACAAAATTTCAACCAAACCTCCTGAATTCAACTTACTACATGACAAGATAGTTCAGAATTGTTAATGGAGTTTTATAATTGAGTCAAACCTACAGCTCCTCCAGCTATGCACCATTTAAAGACTTGCACTGCATCAACTTTAAGACAAACAACAGCAGAGGGAGGCTGAGATGTTGTAAGACTGGGACAAAAGCTCTCAATGATAAAAGGCAAAGCATACCGCATGGCAGATACTTTCAGGAACACATCCTCATCCCCAACTTATACACAAACAGTCAGGGCAATGATATTTAACACCACAGCACAGACATTGGTAACATCCAACAGCTATTCCTAAAAGAAATGGCTTTTTCCGCAGCAGCAAAGCCATCTCTCCTGGGCAACCAGAAATAAAATGTTTGTTCGTCTAAAATATGTGCTATGAAAATAAATGGCTGCGCTATGCAGAAAATGCCATTCAAATAAAAAACTGCACTTTTCTTTTGATGGGATATTAAATATAACGCTGTCACTGTCTGATACTTCCTCTCAGTTTGCACTACCCTACAGACACCACTTAATTATATACATTTTGTTTTATTATTCCTACCATGCAATATTAATCTATTCTTGAGCAGTAATTAATTACCATTACATATTTTCACAGCTCCATAGTCTCCTCAGGGGAAAGACTCTGCTACATATTTAAGAAGTAGATTAATGTGTACTTATGTAGATGGACCCTCTGGAATAATTTACATTTTGCTAAGATGATTTCTTAGTCAAACATCTGAGTGGCTTTTCTTCGGTGCAAGAATAACAGTGATCACAAAGTTAATCATATCAATACTGAGAAATAAAAATGAAGTAACACATCGTCCTGTGGGAGCTCAAGGATCAGTCCCATCTTCAGTAATGATGGTATTCAGTGATGAAACAGGAATGAATCAGATCCATCATTTTAATCTATTATCCAAAAGGTAGAACCAATTGTTAGTTGGCGTGCTTTGAGGAGTGCCACCCCAGAGCATCATCAGAGTGGAAGAGATTGAAGATAAGGGGGGTCTTCCTTCACTTTCATTGCTGTAATCCTGCAGATATAACTACTTCAGACTTCTGGCCTGATTCAAAGCAGACTGAAATTAGTGCAAGCCTTTCCTCTAGCTTCAGATCAGGCAGCTAAACACTGTCTCTGCACAGTACCTGGCTAAGGAGAGTAACTGAAACAATTTGAGAGCGCATAACTCCTGTTCATGTTGAAGTACAGAATTTCTATAAAGATCAACATCTCCTGATTATATGGCTAATCACTGCATTCCCACTTCACAAGAAAGGAGAATATTTTTTTTTTTTTTTCAAGGAATGAATTAATTCAAATGTAACAGCTGAAGCGATAGGAGTTAATGGAGAAAGCAGCATTTCAACTGGGAGGAGTGATAAATAACTGTTGAGGTCACAGAGGCAACAAGACTAACAGCTAGAGACTTGCTATGCAGTGCTTCTCACCTACAGGGAAGCCAGCTGACCTTTTCTTTTATCCTTACTTGCACGGGCTGTTTCATAGCGTAGTCATATGAATTCTGATACTCTCTTTAGCCACTGAACACAGAGAGGTGTGGCATGGCACTCAATTTCCCTATGAAGAGCTAGCAACTATCTCGCATTGTGGGAGCCTACGTCTTTCACCAAAGATGAACGTTCAGACGATGCTCATCCCTCCAAGCACAGACCCTGGCTGTTTCACTCCCAGTGAGCTCCTTGAGCTTATTGCTGGGCACTTGGTTCCAGCCTTGACCTCCAAGATGAGGGTACACATGAAAGCTTATTTCTTCATTACTTTCACATCTCAGAACCATCTATTAATAAATACAGGAAGAGGGAATTTTTTTTCCCCCTCAAGTTTTTAAATGAAAGTCAGTTATGAGTTCAAAACGTGGCAGCTTGACTGCACTGTCAATTCTCCGCTGTTTTTGTAACAGCAAGGCATAGCAGCACACTGAAACACAATGATAATCTAAACGTTAACAAGTTGCCATGAAAGAATGATGACCATTCTCAAAGTACAAGCAATTCCTGACATGAGATCAGACAGGAGAGAAGATGATGTTTTATTCCTTCCAGGGCTTCATTGTCAATCCCTCTTCAACCCCTCAGAATTCACATACATCAGTTGTGTAACCACTAGCTCATGCGATAATTAGCATAAGCAGCCAAAGCCAAATGGGTATACAAGCACATAAAAGTGCACATGTATGTGCTTCTGATTAAGGTAGCTGCATTCAGGAAAGCACTGTACTATTTTTCAATTTGATGCATCATTCTGCTTTTGGTCTGCCAACCTCTCCTGTAGAAAACTGAAGAAAAATGATTAAAAGGAAATACCATGCCTGCGTATCAAAGCCTGTACAATAGGCCACCTCATTAAGGAACTTTCAGCCTCAAGAGGCCAAGACAGCCACAGGTGCAGCAAGCACAATACTTCAGTTTATTAGAAGAGTTACTTCTGCCAAAGCAATATGTTTTGGTCACCTCTTCAACTAACATCTTCTGGATAAATCAGAAACAATTAAGATGTAACTCAAGGTTTCTGGTTGTCACTACACTGATAGCTTGGCTAACCCCAACTTCAATTCAGAAGAACAGCACGAATCCTGTCTGTGCAGTTAAAGGCAGCCCAGCACTAGTATTTTTACCTTAACCTTGTTTTATAGGGGTATTCTACACACAAACACTCTTAACATTCACAAATAGTATTAGAAAATGAGAGAGTCTGTTCCAAAAGCTCTGAGAGAGCCGTGAGCTCCTAATTTAAGTAATGAAGAAAGCAGTCATTCTCTCTGCTTACTATTTCATACATAGTAATGTTCCCACCACTTTAACATGGCTGATACGATCACCTGGGGCCAAATCATCACTAAACTGCCCACATATTACTTGATTTTTGGTAAAGGAGCTGTTATGGATGGAAATGAAAGTTGTACTTTAGCAACCTCTAGCCCAAGTGGTTTTGGTGTGGGTTACTTTCGTTCCTCCTCCCCCTCCTCCCATCTTCCTTTTAAAGACCATATTTGTTAACCAATCAGATTAACAATATTGTGATGATGCTATACGATCCTTGAAAACAGAGGTTCTTCTGGGAAATCTAAAAACTGGGAAGACAGGACCAGTGAATAGCAGTTCCCTAAAGACAAACACTGGTTTCCTCCAAAAGCAAAAGCTGCAGGAGCTAGAGCTAAACGGCTACAGGAAAATAAATGACAGAAGTCAGAGCCTGCATATTCCCAGCAGAACATTTGTTCAGATGAATGGTTGCTATAGCACCAACTCCCTTTATATGAATTCACTCTTAAAGACCCCAAATAGCTTCTTTTCTAAGTTAAAAAAAAAAACACAAGGAGATAAATTTTTTATCAGTAACACTCCGGGAGACAGGCGGTCTCCAATCACACAACAATAGCCTCCAATCTCTGAGAACTTTGCCTCTAGGTACACACCGACCCAAGCAGCAGGCTCTGGTTCACCTCCCTGAACTCACTGGTGCCTCATTCTTTGACTACAGCAGTAAAAAAATCTGATCCATTGGAGGCGATTTCCTCCTATGGTAGCAGTGTGCTTAACGTTGTTGGTACAGCTGCAGCAAGAAGCAAGCAGCATGAGGTAGATGAGCTGATAAGCAGCTCTCTGCTGAGTTCCTTTGGGAGGACTACTCCATTCCAGACAGAGTTCTCCACTTGTAATGAATAATCACAGTGCTGAGTCATTAGGCTTGGACAGGGGTTATGTTCTGAGGGAATGAGGAAACTTGTAATAAGCAAGAAGCGCTAGGTAGGAGAGCAAAGTCTACAGATTGTCAAATTAAAGCTGGTTAACTAGAGACAAAAACTCAAAATATTAGAAGTCAGTAGGCATTGCAGTACTTCATGCTCATACATCACGCTAAGTCTCTTTTCCTAACACAGGGAAAGGCAATAACAAATAACCAGTTCTAAATTACCCAAAAAAGGGTGACAGTCACAACTCGGTTAAAGAAAAAAGATTTGCTTACCCATCCCAAGGATCAGGGCCCACAGGATACTCCAAAAGAAGAGATCTCCAGACAAAAACCCTTCTCCTGTGGCAGCCAGCCCTTCAATGAGACTTAGGGAGGGGTGCAACCTGGCTCCACCCCTTCTGGTTACACGGGTGAATTGCTTCCACCTGTGCTCCCAGGGCTGGCTGTGTCCCTTCACCAGGTGCTCCATCACCGGCTCAGGCCATGACTTAGCAATTCCCATACACCTGGTTTTGCACTTAACTCCTGCTGTTACCTGGAACAAGTGATTCTTCATCTGGGTACGATCAAAGCGAAAGGGTACTGAGCTGGTAAGCTGAACTTCGACGTCTGAAGCAGACAAAATGGCTTTGAGTGAAGCACTCTGGCCAAAGTAAAACAGCCTTATTGCTGCACTAAGTTATGTCAGGGACCCAGCTGTCCCCTGGCTGTTTTCCAGCACTGGCTGAAGACAAGATACAAAGCTCCTTCTCTGATCAGTTTTCTCTCATGTATGAGGAATTAGCTCGGAACATTAACATTTAATTAAGTTAAAAACCAAAAGCTTAATGAAATGACTGCATAGTATCACTGTCTTTAAGGACCTAATTGAATCACAAAGAGAGTCATTTTCTCTTGGTTGCTGCGAGAGTACTTAATAAAAAGGGCAAATACATTTGACTTCATGGTGAAACACTAATCACCTGCCCTTTCTGTACCACACACCATGTTTAGAAGAGAACAGAGGCTGCATTGAATCGGTAGTGATAACTTCACCTTAGAGCTTGTTAAGAATCACTGCATTACGTCAGGCTTCAACACCTAAGTACACAGCTGCCCAAATCTCCTGTATCTGTGCTGCCTGCAAAATTATGGAGCACTGTTTGCACTTAGTTGGGCTGATGCACACAAGAGTTCATGCAGCTGACTACAGGATAGCAATAGAAATTACCAAAAGTTGGGTGAGTCCAGGTCTCCCCTGCTGCACTCTGCAACTTCTAGCTCCGATTTCTCTAAAACCAGATGAAATTCACAAGAATTTATCACCATTCTCCATCTTTTTAGCATTTCTGAGGCAAGGAAAGCAATAAATGAAACAAAACCCTTCAGTTACTTCCTTTCTTGCCAGTTCCTAGATACATTATTTTTTAACGTCTAACAGCTAAGAGTTGGAGTCTTCACTTTCAGGAAATACAGCAAAAAACATTTTAGGATTACTTTACCTGAAGGTTGTGGGTTGGTTGGATTTGCAGTTAATTTTGGTCTCTGTGTGGTTTCCAACTGATCACTTTAAGACTATTCATTGAGGCATCTAAACCTGGGAGAATATTGTGTTGTATGACTTCCAAATTTTAAACCGTAGCTTGAAAGATGCCATAATAGCTATGAATCCCCATTGAGACCCATTATGTTGGCAACCAGAGGCCTCAAAAGAGTCAGAAGTATTCCAGGCAAAATTCACTACTCTGCTTTGAAAGAAACAAAGTTGTTATGTTCTGCATTATTCAGTGTATAACAATGAGGCATTTTGAGTACTCTAAAAAAATGCTCTTCTACTGTGTATACTTAAACGGTCTGAAGTAACAGGAAATATTTCTGGGAGATTGTTACAGCTTGGTTAAGAAAAATTTTAGTGGAGCACCAATATTTGCCAAAAAGCTTCCTAAGCCAAAGCATATAGTGTGTTTCTTGGACTGCAATGCATTTATCTGAAGTTGGTAGCATCTCTGTATGGCAGCTGTCTGCAGTGATCCCCCAGAACTCAGCAGCAGAACACTTATTTCTTAGTAACAGTGTGTTCTAATGTGAGAACTCAAAATGAGTTCCCTGGACAGAGATTTGGCAGTTAGGAAACAAGCATGGTGCACTTAAGTGTCATCAAAGGAGGGTTCCAGGACCAAAAATTCTCCTCTAGACTGGTGATGGAAGTGTTTCTTATCTGAAGTCAGTACTTCTCCCAGCTAACAGCGACCGTGATCCGTACAAAGGCCAGGGAAGATGCAATGGGTTGCAAGATTTGCCTCCAAAATTTGTTCTTCCTCTCCCTGCATCCAGTCCTGTGCAATGCCAGGTGGAGATGGCAGGCACCCATTATACTTAATAACAAATTTGCTTGAACGTTATCTGTAATAAATCCCAGAAAGAAAAATCTTCATGAATTCACAGTCCAGAAGTCACTCCTCCCAGCCCACTCCCACACGGGAACTAATGGGTTACCACAAACCCAAAGTTTGCAGATTCCAGGGAAGAAGCAGCAAAATCACACCTGTGGGAATGACAAAGATCATGTTAATGAATGGGGCTCTTATTTGCCTCTGCTCCTGCCGCAGTCCTTTGAGTCAGATGAGGATTTCGGTGCATAATGGCAGAGTCAGCGCCTTCCTCCCTGCTCTGAGGTGAAACAGTAAATGTAACCATCTGCTGTGCTTTGTTGGAGCTGGGAAGAGAGGGAACAGGAATAAGGGCCATCAATTGTGCATCTTTTGTAGCAACCAAAATGGGAATTTAGTTTTGAAGCATTCATTCTGCAGCCAATACATAGAGCTATTGGGCTTATATAATTTGAAAGGTGTCAGTACCACGTGGCGATGCACTGCACCCATTTACTCCCTGTGTGAAGTCACCCTGCAGGTGCTCATAACACATACCCCCCCAGCACACAGGACAGCTGTGTTTGCCGTGCCCCAGCCACCAGCCCGCAGCCAGCAATCCTGCAGTGCCACCGGCAAGAGCTGGTCTTGGTAGCAGCTTTCCGTTTTATATTCTAAAATGCAGCATCCCAGTTTTAAACAGTTGTCTCACATTGGTTGGAAATCACCTGCTTTTATTCTCCTGTTCCAGCACAGTTGTTGGGATTTTTTTCCTACTTTTTCATTTCGTGTTTACAGTCAGAACCATAACATCTATTTAAACACAGATACACCCTGCTACCAAGAATAAGTGAAGCAGCTGATGACTGTAGGTATTCAGCAATTTCCTGATTCAGAGACCACAGTATCTCAGCTCTCCTTCTGCTTGGATCTCATGGTTTCCTTGCAGAGCAAAGGGAGGAATATTTGATCTAGGCAGCACATGTTTTATTAAATTTCTGGCAATCTGCAGATTTCCGTGGGGCAGCAATGTCTTACATTGCTCATCATTTCCCTTGGCTAAATTGCCTCATTCCATGTCTAACCATGTACAAAAACAAACTGCATACTATGTCTACAGCAAGGACAGTTAGTTACTGGTTATACTGGTACAGAGTATATGGGATATACTCAGTGCTGATTCCATTTATTAAAAATAATAAAGTAAAAATTTGAATAAAAAATAGAAATCTGCACCATTCATTCTAGAAAGAAAATACAGAGATTCCTATCTCCCCGAACCCGGTGGGGACGATTAAAGCCTCTCATCAGGAATGACACACATACAAATAGATCCAGAGGTGTTTTATGCACAGCCCTGCTGGGGCCGACAGCTCTGAATTTCCTGAGGGTGCTTCCCTGATGGAATGAATTCTATCTTCGATCTGTTCTGTGAAGGGAAGAAATGGATATTTAAGTTATCAGCGTGTTGCCGTGGACTTCTGTGCTTGCTGCTAGTAAAATAACACGAGTAACTCAACATTCTTGTTCCTAGGGCTTCCAGCCTGCGCACAGATGTAGCATGGCTCATTCTCTGGCACCTCAACCTGCGTACCCTGTTTTACCATAGGACAAGGGAACGGGAGTGGCCCTGGGCACACCTGATACAGGCGGCATTCATTTACTATGGAGTTGTGCAAAGTCACAGCCAAGCAAGTGCACTGCAGGGGGCTGCACCGCACGCTGCATGGCCGGGCTCTGCACAGCGGTGTGCTGGGGACGAAGGGATGCAACAGAAGGCAGAGTTCTCAAGATGTCAGGAATCACAGCACATAGAACCAGTGGGCACTTTGCTGCCAGCGTGTTCGGAAATGGGAATGCTGATATCGGGCGTGTTTCTGTGTAAGAGATGCAACTGCTGAAACTGATGGGCTATGACAGAACTCCCTTTTTTCTTCTTAAATATCAGGTAGCATTGCAGGAATTCCACATTTCTGTCATGTTTTCACTGTGTCCTGCTTTCCGCAGGTTTATATTGCTCAGAGAAGAGTGGCAGCTGTAACCCTGCCTGCCTGGCAGCCACTGACAAAGGCAATAACAGCACTGTGGGCTCAAATAATGGTTACTTAATAAAAGCAACAGGAAACTTCCCCTTGTCACAGCAGCTGGCAGCCAGACAGGCCCCAGCATTGTATTTCTCTTCATTCCTTAACTCATCTGCAGGACAGGGGGTATGCAAGGTGAAACACACAGTCTGACCGCACAGAGCTAGAGGGGATGGGTTTCCCAGGGATGTGCCCTGTGGTGGATTATTGGATGGGAGCTGCACAGCACCTACCTTTGCCCACCAGGAGCTCTTGGGGATCTGGGAAAAGGTGAATGCACATCTCAGCCTTTCCCTCTGTGGAAACCCTCTGCTTTCCATGAAGTCTACATGGAGACACTGGTCTCTGGAACCATAACTGCAGCGTAAAGTCAAATGACTTCTTCGTTGTTGTTTTGTTATTTGCAAAAGTCCTGAGATCTTTTAAAAACATCTTTCGTAAGTTGGGATTCCATCAGACGTGTCCTTAGAATGGCTCCTAGAGCCTCTGTGGCATGAGAGTTTGATGGCAGCATATATTAATGGCTTTAAAATGGACTTGTACTTTGGGAGTGCTCCTACAGCCTGTCCTTCAGAAACATCTTGAAATTAAATACAGTGAAACAGACAGCTAGAAAAATAGATCGTATTAATACTAATAAAAACCCTAATAGACAACAGACTGCAAGGCCATTAAAATTCTGTCATGGCTGGGAGAACAGACTGCCAACTTTGGAGACAACTACAGAGGAAAAGTAACTAGCAGCAATTTTGAAGAGAATCTGATGTAAGAATATCGGCTGGTTCTGCCTTGGTTGTCGTTAATTGCCTCTGTTGTGACCCCCCGCACAGCAGAAGTACACCATAATGAAAGACAAAGCATGTAAATAAGCCAGCAGCTCTCACCTCAACATGTCAGTTACAGCTAAATGAAAAGCAGATCTGGGATGGTCCCCAGGTTAGCTCAGTGGTTCACCTGCCTTGAGCCCATTTCTCTTTCCCCTAATCAGACTTCAGCACTTCGACAATTAAAGCACTTCCCACCCCAGCTGATGGTTCCCTTTCTGGGGGCATCAGGAGAGTTGTAAAAGCAATATTTCCTCACGTAAAGAACCAAAACAAGCTGAGTTCAAATGCGTTGCAATGTCAAAAAGTGTGCTCTGCTTCATTCGGCAGCGAGAGAGCTCCAACTTGCCTGCACGGAAAGGCAGTGCAATTATCTGACTGACTAACACCCCGGCTTCAGCGACCAGCTGCTCACATAGGAAAAATAAAAGCAGATAAATCTGATAATGAACCACTCCATTTGCAAGGAGAGGGACTCTTCGTTTCCCATCAGAATGCTTTTACTGAAGCAACGTGAGAATGCACTTTGCGCTGTGTCGGAAACAAAGTTGGTTTGGGATTTTTGAAGAGCAGCTGTTCATCGGCTGCTCACGTTTTTCTGTGATAAAACAACTTGTCTTCAGCTTGCTATACTGCTTTCAGTCCTTGGTTATGGCCAGGTTTCTTAGATGTGCTTTGGGCTATTTCCATCTCACTTTCTGGCCAGTGCATTTTGTCTTCCTTCTCGTTTGGATTGGTCTGAATGACGTGTTGCTCCTGGGAACAGCACAAGCATCCCAGCCCAACACTGGAAATGGATACAGTCAGGAGATGCTGTAAATGTGGTTTTCCCTGAAAAGCAGGGAATGCATTTTTAGTTCTAAATCCACAAAGTCCTCGCACACTTTGTAAAGCAGGTGAAACTGCCTCCAAGTACCTGCAGGAGTCCCAGGGCTTGTGTTCTGGACTCATGGGGCAAACAAATGAGCACATGCCAGCAGCAGAAGCAGCGCTCCCAGCCTTTATCGGCAAGGATTCTTCTGAATACATAAATACTGTTAATAAAAAGCAAGCATTATTCTTCAGAATCCCCTAGTCTCGACCAAAAAAAAAATTAACTAGCACAGTGATATCACCAAATAATATGTAAAGAAGCATTACCAGCCTATCAGTGGATTCAAACATTAAAAATAGCAACGTGAACCTTCCACTACTAGGATTCCCTTTATTTATTTTACTGGACTCGGATTTCTTGATTTATTTTGTGTGTTTCAGACCTAATGCTCACACTGACATCAGCGCTGACAGCTGCTAATAACGCCATCGCCATTCGGCGCTGACTTGCTGCAATCCCAAGGGTGCTAACAAAGGTTTGCCTGATCCCAGCCCAGCAATATCAGCAGGAAGGGCTCCTGCTGCCTTCAGCGGCTCAGTTGTTTGATTTCCCAGTGTAAGGTTGAATCAGGAAGCGACTCTTGCAAATAACACCAGCATCACCTGGGCTTGCTCAAATGTCAGGTTTTAACCGGGGCTGCGCAGCAGCTCCTGGAGAGAGCCCAGAGGAGCTGCGACACCAAATGCAACCAGCCCTTCCTGATGTCCCCTGCTAGGTGCTCCCATTTAAATACCGGCTCCTCAGTAAAACAACGCACTGCCATGGGAGCATCCCCAGAGGAACGAATACACGCAAAAGCACAAAACAATTTTCTACAAATGTCTCTACCTAAGGGGTTCTTAATCCCAGTTATCTTACAGACAAGAAGTGTTTTCCGGCCAAATTTTCCTCATCTGGCACGAAAAAGTCTTTGTCAATGATAAAACAACACAAGCCTAATTGCTTAGAAGTTAACGGGCAACCCTATCTTTGTTTGGCAAGAATAAAGAGAAACTTAAAAACGAATAATCTGAAACTTGAGTAACACACAAACCCAAAAGTGCTCTCGATAGTGACACAGATGCAAAGATTTACTGTCAGAATACACCCTTGAACGTTAACACCTACCTTCCCTTTGTTTCACTCCAGACCCAGGCAGAGCTTCGCACCACTGCTCAGTGATCTTCATAAGCCAGCACGGCTCAGCACCAACACCAAAAGAGATAGCTGCCCTTGATTGGTGCTTCTGCTTTTGGATGGCCTGTGCCAGCCGCCCCAGAAAGAAGATGAGCTGGGAACTAACTCCAGCTAACCCTAGCACAAAACTCCACCCAAGTGACCCCGTCCCCAAACTCAAGTGCAGTTTTCAGCTGGTCAGGTTTCAGTGGCACCAAGGGGACAGTGGAGCCCTCCAGCAGCTGCAGCCTGGACAGGTTCCCCCCGCTCTGCATCCTTCACAGCTGGCATAGGGATATCAATCTGACGTTGCTATCTTCTCCCCTCCTATGCTGCAGAGCTATATTTATGTGCTTCATTTATGCTCAACGTAGGTATGCTTTAATTTTCCTAAACGTGCCAAAAATAGAGATCATACATCATTAATACGGTGTGGCTTTCAGACGAGTCATTACATGTTTATGGAGAAATAAATATTTATGCAACTATTTGCTTCGGTTTTATGGACCATATATTCCAAAAGCACGCACTGCCTTCAGCACGAAAGATTTTCTATATCATTTGGTCTGCAGATATTTCATCTCATTCTGTAAAACGAAGCCCTCTGCTCAGTCAAGAAAAGAGATACGATAAATTAAATTAGCGAGTGAATTACTCATTGCCAGTGCTCTTCTATTGGGTAATGACTTTTATCCAGTGATCTTAAAACGTGGACAATATCCTACTAGAAGCTATAATTTCACGCAAGCATGATTTCACACACTACAAGGAGTTGGCCTGTCCACCTCTGCAGCACTGCACGCTGGATTGAAGCTCCCAGCAGAACGTAAAAGCACAGGACAGGACAGCATGGAACGGCAGCCCAGAGAAATGAGAGAGAAAATTGGGGCTGTTACCAGAGTTTAAGTGCGGCAAGGGCGCAATTCTTTTAAAAAAAAAGATACCTGAAGTATCTTAATGAGAGCAGGTAATTAGAGTCTCTTACTTTATGCCTCCTTTAAAGTACAATTTCTCCGACGGGACCAGAGGACCCTTCACACTCTTGTTTGCAGTCCCTACTGCGCTGTTCCTGTGCAGCCATTCTGGGGGCTCCTGCCTGCCGACCTGTGTTCCCATTGTCACCATATGGACGGGAACCCCAGGGTGATGCCCAGGTCATACTGGAAATAGAGTCTGAGCTGAAAACAAACCCTTTCAGATGCTGCTGTTTTCCTCACCTGCAGTTATAAAAATCTTCACTTACGTTGTAAACTATACCTGAAATGCAAGGGAAGGGTAGATCACCTGCATCCCCTGCTTCCACTGCTCAGGCATGAGGAGTTTGCCCAGAGGTGTGCTGCTCCTTCTGCTGGGGGTGCCCTTCTGGAGGCTTTAAGGATGACCACTGCAGCTGGGAGACTGTAAGCGAGGGCTGCGTCAGGACAGCAACCAGCTCAGCCAGGAGGGCTGAGGGGAAGCACGCTGCCTCTGAGGGCACATCCAGGCTAAGGGCGAGCACTCAGCCCTAGGTAAAAATAATCACCATCAAAAATAATCACAGGAAGCAGGAATCACTTAAGAAAAGAGGCAAGCGAACACACAGCCTTCCAGCTCAGCCCCGTTTGCTGAGATGTGACAGGAGTTGAAAGCCGAGGGCTGGGGCTCACTTATAAGCTCTGCTCTCTCAAACCAACATGAGTGGAAGGAGAGATCTGTGCAAATCCAGATGTTGGTCAGCTTCACCTGCCCGCTCCTCCTCTGTGCAAAGGCTGCAGGAAGGGTTCAGCTGCACAACCCAAATGTCTCCCCCGGGTCAGCAGCAAACTGCAGAACATCGGTTTGCTCTGGTGCCCTCGGTCCTGCTCGCATGTTGCAAAACCAGCATCGGTAGTGCTCAGCAAAGTATGCTTATACACATTGCTTGCTTCTACAAAGGAAACTTAGAGCTCTCCAGAACACTTCTGTGAGGTTTAGACACAGACATCCCTTCTCCCTGGCAAGCTGATTTGCTGGCACCTGTAAATCCACTGAGGAAGCATAGTGCAATCAATGCAGCTGAGGCCCAAGTTCTAATTAGAGCCTTCTGTTTGAAAACAGCTTTTCTTTAAGCACTACGTGGCTAGAAGCAGTGATAGAATATTGCCTAAAAATAAGAAAATGGTTCATTACTGTTCCTGGAAACAGAAGATCAATCTGCCCTTGTGAAAGTTAATGAATACACAGAAATACCACACCGTGACCCCCGACCTCAGCGCCCGAGGCAGCACTATTATTATGCATTTTCCAGAACCGCTCAGCAACAGGACTCGGATACAACTCGTACTGCATTCATTTTATCTGAGTGATTATTTAAATTAACGACATTCTGGCTGCGAGTCACAAACTTCAAGAGTTGTTCAGCTGCTTAAATATTAATTAATCACGCTTTTCCGCTGAAAGGTGCAAGGAGGAAAGCAGAATTAAATGCTAACAATTTTAATTCTGAATATCAACAGCAGTACAAACATGAAGAAAAAAAACAAAAATACAGCTGTTTCACTCAGAGAAATGCTAAAACAACTTACTTAGGCCCCTACCTCCCCCCACAAGCAAGCAAAGCTTGTTGCTGGCAGTGTCCCTCCATATGGAGCAGCCCACTGCTACCAAGTGAAACCTCACATGAGGACGGGAGCTGGGATTTGTTTCAGCAGTGGCTTCAAGCTGCCTCTTGGACATTGCGTACCATGCTACTGCATATTCAGTGGGCAGTTGTCTGAAATAGTTTTGGAAAAACTGTTTAGGTCACCACTTTAGGTCTTCATAGAATAGAAACCTTCAGTAACAATGCTGCTAGAAGCTGATAGATCTGCATACCCAGAGCAGGAGGAATGGAAACGTTGAGTTCCCAGTCTGACAGCTGGCCGTTTCCAGCTGCAGCGCATGGATGATGCTCAGGAAGACTCTGGCACTTCACTAGATTATAAGGTAGCTGCTAAGGAGAAAAATATAAATAAGCATTGCCATTTCGAGGAAGCATGTTGACTAATTTCGAGGGCTTCTACATTGCTATTAGCACTTTTGAAGAGCTCTTACCTTGCAGTAGGTCTTCCTTCATAGAGTCATAGAACGGCTGGGGTTGGAAGGGACCACAAGGATCATCAAGCTCCAACCCCCTGCTGCAGGCAGGGCCACCAACCTCCACATCCAACACTAGACCAGGCTGCCCAGGGCCCCATCCAACCTGGACCTGAATACCTCCAGGGACGGGGCATCCACAGGGATGGATCCTTCAAAGGATCCTTCAAAGACAGAGCTCCTCTTAGTAGCTAAATACTTGAGGAGACCCCGACTGGAAAAGTTGAGAAGAATGCCATAGGGATGAGGGGCACAGTGAACTGTAGGGTGCCTGGACCAGACTTCTCTAATCTAGCTCGAAGGCCCTGAGTGACTTTTGGCAAGTCCTGGAGTGACACTGTCTCCCTCTGTAAGAGGAAAATAGAGTGGTTGTCAGCCATCCCATTTCCCTCAGCAGTACAATGCATATGAGAGTTCTTGATGCCCTCTCTGCTATTTTAGGTAATGGCATTTGCATTATGTTACCTGTAATAATTCCTAAGAAATAGAATTGTATTAGAAGTCTTGACATTATGTGCTTTTTCATTCCCCCTAATGCACCTGAGTCCAAGATGAGCCTTTTAAGATCATTACCCACCAAGTTCTGCTGCAGCCCGGGCTGGCTCCATCTCCCTGCTGTGCCCTTAACACTGTGCTGGCTCTTACCTGCACTAAGGATGGAGCAACTTCTCTTAGCATGGAGTTGAAAAGAAGGGCAGGCAGCTCCATGTTTAATTTTCAGATTCCTTCTTTTACTCCTGAAATTCATTCTTCCTTCTCCACTATCACGACTTGCAGACTGGTCACCGGTCATTTGTGGGACGAAAGGGGTGCATGGGGACAACGTTCCTGCCCAGGCTTTGAGGAGCAGCCATCTGAGAAATCGCATGGCCTGCTTCAGAGCTGTGTGAATGGGGGAGGCTATACAGAGCCCAAAGCTGCTCCCTCGGATGACTTTGCAGAACACTTTTGCACCTCTCAATTTTGAATTCTTACCTTATATTCCCGAGTCCCTCCTTCCCATTCTACAGATCCACAGTTTTAATAAGCGTGTTGCTCTGTCAAGTGATCAAGCAGGGCTGGGAGCAGACCCAGAACTGCGCTCTGGACATCTTCCTCCTCCAGCACAGACAGCGTTTGGGTACAGCCCACTGAAACGAGCGCAGCTGTGAGGTCTGTGGGTCACAATCAACACCTCATTCCCTCAGTCTGCTTTGAAACTCCACTCCAGTCCCCGTGGCTTCGCAGCGCCTCTGCTCGTTGAGCTGATGGTGACAACAAGAAGCGCTGCACCACAAATTAACTGGGAATTATTTTTATTTCAAACGTTTACAGGGATGGAAATAAATACAGGAAACGGAAGATAGAGAGTGTGCTTTTAAAAGAAACAAACCAAGTCTCCATCGGGTCTGAAACAGGAAAAAATTGAATCCAATAGCTGCTTAAAACTGGCCACTATCTCAAAGGTCAGGGGTTATGCTGAACAGTCGTGTTAAGAACTGAAGATAAGCATTACAAACAAGGACGACAGCTGACATCAGCGAACACGGCTGTAACAGACGGGATGAAACCGCACTACAACAGGAGAGTCTCGTATTTACAACATGGGTATCATACAAAAACAGCTGGAAATATTTAGGGAGCGACTTGTCTGTCCAGCTGTAGGATACAAAAGAAACACTGCAGGGTGTGATGGTTTGGTTCCCACCCCCAATCTCTACAGAATCATTTTAACTTTCGGCAAAGTTCGAAAGGAAAAACAAACAAACAAAAGACACACCACCTTTGTATCGCAGTAACTTTCCATCCGACCCGCACTTGTCAGTGTTTCTGTCCTTGCTTTGCATCATCTGTGTCATCTGCCGGGGCAGCTCGTCAGAAGACAGAGTCTGAAAAGTTCCTGGCAGCCTTCATCGATGGTCTGATCTGTAGACTGGAAACGTGTCTGTCCGATGGAGCTTCACGGGGCTAGAAACATCTTGTCCACGACGGGTGGAAAAACAGAACAAGGCTCAGTGAGGCACAGCAGTCGTACTCAGCACTCTATAGATCCCTATGGGAACTACAGATCACATCCTTTAAGTAGGGATAGGTACAACTCATCTGCTGCTCCATCTCAGAAACATCTCCACTCAGATTTTCAATATTAACTGAAGCATGTGAAGCTTTTGGCAACGTGCTCTAACCAGAGACACTCAGAGCACCACTGACACAGTCCCCCTGACTGCTGAAAGGGGCAATGACTTCAGTGTCTTTCCTAATTACAACGCTGTCTGCACGGCTTTTATTTATGTTTTCTTCTCAGGGACCAGGAATTTTCAAAGACTTTTACCACTTTCTCATGACTACAACCTCCAAGGATCCCTTTTCCAGTTTAACAAGCAAGCTGTTCCTCTAAATACAAAACGAGTGGTCTGTACCCATGCAGTCCGTTTACGCTGGGCCAACACAGCGCTGAGTTACTGCATCAACAACGGGCTCTACAGCGAGGCACAGCGAGAGCAGTGCCCTGATGGGGTCAGCGCCGCGAGCAGCCCCCAGCCCGCGCCCCAGTACGAACCAGTGCCAACTGGCGTTCGCGTGCTGCTTCTATCGCGCTATTCCTCCCTCGGCCCGAAATACAGCAGGGGCTTCGCTGGGGCTTTTTACGTGCTGCATGCCCCCTCTAGTGTTCGAAAAAAGGAACGGGACAAAATGATGGGCTTCTACTGCGAGGTGCTGAGAAATGAGAGGATGAGAATGGAGCGCGGCCACGTGTGTCGGGGGTGTCAGCCCTGGCGGTTTTTAACTACAACCGGTGACACCTCGTGCGCTGCAGAGGTCGGAGCCTCCAGCCTCCTGCTTTATTTAAAAGCGTAAAATAAATATCTAAGAATCAATATTCCTCCACACATCCGAGGGGTGTAAAAAATAAATAATAAAAAATAAAAGAAGAAGCCATAAATAAATCAATCCTCTACCACCTCCACGAGATTCCCCAAGCACAGCGTTATTCCACACTTCCATCCGCTGCGAGAAGAACGCCGTGGCCAGTCACAGCACGCGGGATGCCCCAACCCCACCGCGCGTCCCGTCCGCGCTCCGGGGCCTCTTCCGTGCACCCCCCGACCGCCCCTCCGCAGCCCACCAGCGCCAGCAGCCTCACGAGCCGCCCGTGCCCACGGCCCAAGGGGCGCGGTGCCGCTAGGTGGCCCCCGGGCACCGCGGAGCCGCAGCCGGGACTGAGCCCTCCGGGGAGACCCCCCCCCCCCGGCCCCGTCTCGAGGCTGTGCCCGCACAGAGACCCCTTACGTCTTCACATCGAGGCGCCTCGCCGACACAGCCCCTCAGTAAGCGAGGAATTGCTTTAGGCTTTGTTAGCTTCAGTAAGATCCTATCTTTGATTGACTGTGGGCATATAATCCCTTAGACGTAAAGCATTGACCAAGTCCAGGACCGGGAGCGGACCCAGCCTCACCACGGCTCCTCACCTCCGTGGTTTAAGGAGTTTAGAACGCAAGGGCATCCGCTCTGAACCTCACGGCTTAACGGGAGCATCTCCTGTGCACATCTGTTTATTGCCACCCTCTATGAAGTAAATGATCGAGCATCCCAGTCATTTCAAATCTTGTTAAGTTGCTGTTAAATCACTACATGACACCTACATTATATCACCAAATATATTCCTGCTTCTCTCTTACAAGTGAAGTGCATCATGTAGTGCCGTGGCTTTAGGATCGATATTGCACATCGTAACGTCATGCAGTGCACGGGGAGTTAAGGAGTTAATGCTGCAGCTCCGGTCTCGGAGGAGTGAACTACAGATCCCACAAGACTTTGCTTTTCATTTCCATCTTCCAGGGAGAGGGAAAAATAAATCTGACTGGAAGTCACGAGTCTCTCTCTCTTTGCTCCCTGGTGGATCAGAGTAAGAACTTCAGTTTTCAGAAACTCTCCCTGTCATCTATTTGATTTATCACCTTCAATCCCAATGAACTTACATTTTCGCTACTATAATTACTAAACTAAGTTTGTTTTCCTCCTCAGATCGTTGCTGCTGTTTTTTTTTTTTTCTTCCCCTTTCATTCCCTTTGCCCCTTTTCAGGCCAGTGGGCTTGTGGGCCTGCTGTCCCCATCACAGACACAGATCCAGAGATAAAGCCGTGGCATGCAGTCACCTCTCCACTGAGAAGCGAGATGAGCATCCTTCCGATGCCAGCCTCCCTAGCTCAGGTTGGACAAGCACTTCCCCTCCATCAACTGGACAGCAGTGGCAACTGGCTTAGACCGAGCACCCGTGTTCAGCGAGATGGAGAGACGCTGAAGCGCCTCAGCAGCGCTGCCGCCGGCCCTCCCCTGCTCCCCTCCCCTCATAGCCTTACCTTGCAGGCCGTAGAGCTGGCCGGTGCTGTGCTGCCGCGTGATGTGCTGCCAGTAGGCACTGCGGGGCAGGGGCACCATGGTGCTGAGGGACACGGCTCGCTCGCTCATCTTCATCTGAAGCTGCAAAGCAGTAAACGGGTATGAAGGAGGCAGTTAGCTGTGCACATTGAAAGTCTTCAGAGAACAGCGCAGCCACCGTCTGGAAAGATTTCTAACGGCATCTCAGCACAGCGTCTCCCTCCGTCCATCTGCCCACTCTGCAGCCAGCAGGGACTGACGCGGGGTTAGGCTGGGGGCACACACCACACGTTAGGAGGCCACGCTGCTTTGCACACCAGAGCTCACCTTCGTGCTGCCCTGCTCCTGTGCGAGAACCGCTGCCCCCGCGGGGAGGTCTAACTCAAGCAGCTGGAACAGAAACTGAGGTTCAGTGGGAGGCAGGAAAACGCTCCTCCTGTCACAGCTACATAGCAACTACGTAAGCAACTTCCAAAGCTACATACAACCTCAGCACACCAAGAACCTGATGAGGCGTGTTCCACATGAATTCAGTAATATGCATATGCCAGCTGATGATAATACCTGGGTTTTCTCATAAACTTCACAGTACAGCTGACATTCCCTTTCCAAAGCTCAGGAAAACAGCAGTTTGAAGATACCAAACCCGCACTTGATTTTTTTTCTATTTGTAAAGATGCTTTTCAGAAAAAGAGCAAGCTCTTACACTATAGCTTCACAAAACCTGAGGTGACAGAACCTCTTACAAGAGAGCTGCCTGTCACTGAAGAGCCAGTTCAAGGTTCTTTAGAGGTGCCAGAACCCTCAAGCTCCCCCTGTACGGTGGGCGCCGTGCGTGCGATGTCAAGGTTGAACAAAACAAAAACAAAAGCAAACCCAGATCAACCTTTGCTCTTAGAACACCCACCCCCACATCAGCAGGGTGTGAGTCACCGCACAACGCCAGCTCCCACCTCCGCTGCACAGCGTATTTATCACAGCTCCATCACTGAAGCCCCAACATCACTTGCAGTGTCATCACACACAACTGCTCCATGGAAACAAACAACGAGGGACCCACGGCCGGGGCAGGAGCCGGCGGAGCAGGGGGAGGATGCGCTTCCTCACTGACAGCATTTCTGGAATGGTGCACTCACGGCTGAGTTGGGCAGCAGGCTCAGGCAGTTTGAGCCACAGCCCAGCTGCCAGGAGGACAGCAACACCCAGGAGTGCATCGTCAGAGAAAAAGACACCACCTGAGAAAGAAGATAAAGACACTGAAGGGCCAGAAGAGCTGCCCCTCCTGATCTCAGTCAGCACGGGAAAGAATTAGAAAACCCACAGCTGGGGAAGAGAATTGGCATGTTATGTCCTGAATACACAGCGCTTCATCAAAACACCTCAGACTGCGAGCAAAAGCAGCTTTAATGATGATTGATTTCATTCTCACTATTAGACTACTGTATCTCTGTGGCAACCGAGGAAGCACGAATAGCTTGCTAACGACCTGGCTCTATTCCACAGAGGCACCCGGCACTGTAAGCAGGTCAAAGCCAGCCAGAACTCCACGCTGGAGCACACATGGGCACTGGCTGCAAGCAGAGGATCAAGCAAGACATACAACTCCACATACCACTAATATAACTAATAATTTGTTAATTGGAGGGCACCTAATCCACACCCTCTCACTCTCTTCTTCACAATCAGTGAAACTAACACAAGAGGCAAAACCACTGCCTGCTTAAGAGAAAAATTATTCCAAGTTAGCTTTGAAGGTTGCTCCAAAGGGAAAGAAAAGAAAGATAACTCAAGATGTACCAGGATAGATGGGTTCTTTCAAGCTGGACAATGCAATTCTCCAAGATTTTGCAGAATGCATTGGTTTGAAATAATTTGCATTACAGAAATCTTTGTCTTGGGGTCTCCAGTTGGAGAGGATTGCTGTGTTTTTAAGGGGATTTTCTTCTCCGTGAAGCAAATTCATATTAATAGAATTTATTAGAACAGTTGCTTAAGTAACACTTGCCAAAGTCAAGAGAACAAAGCTACAGAATGGTAAATATTAATAAAAATAAACGGCTGCTGTTTCGACTCCTTTTCTTTTCCTATCCACCTGATGCTAATACACGGTATTCTTTCACATCAGAAGTTGGTGAGCACCATTTCCACTCCTAGTTATGAACCGCTGCAGAAACGCTCAGAGATGACATCAGGCTGTAACCCAGACACACACACCCCAAGGATCCAGCACAGCAGCACTCCTGAGCTGCAGAGCCAGGAGGAGTCAGCCCCGCTGCAGGCAAGCTGCCTGCAAACATCCCCCTCTGAAGCACCGAGCTTCAGCAGCCAGAACGGAGCAGCTCAGATGAGTTCAGCAGAAGTTGTCACTTCTCAGTGAGACGTCAGGTTGTAATGTCTTTTCCTAAAGCAACTCGGCGGAGAGCAGGCACAGATGACAGCAGTCAGGTCACAGCACTACTCCCGCCAGCTCTCACGGCAATCAAATGTTCATGAAAATATGCCTGCCATTTGAATAGGTATTTTCATTTCTTTGTCTGGCAGTGCAGAAATGGAAGGAGCAGTTAGAGTTGCCACTGACCAGCATGGCTTCACGCATCGCTAAGCAGGGCTTGCTCTTTCCTCTCTTTAAAAATGAAAAAGGAGATCTTTGTATTTACTGGGAAGCAAAATAACCGAAACCCTCCTGAGAATGCATGTCAGACCCTGGTCAGCACGTCAGACCTCACCAGAACACCACGGCACACCACAGGCTGCATCAGGGTGAGGCTCCTGAGGAAGCCCACCACGCTCCTTTCTATGAGCCTTGCAGCAGCCACAGGCAGCTACAGCCACGCACCGTGCCAGCACGCTGAGCTCTAGAGCACGTGGCTGCTGGGGAGCTGTCAGACACCACAGCCCACACTCTCAGCGGCTCTACTTGCTCCACTAGCATGGGACATCCAGCTCTCCTTTAGTGCTCAGCCCCCAGGAGCCCTCAGGTGCTCAGCACTGCACCTCTGATTCCAATGGTCACCTTGCTGCTGTAGCAGTGGCCAGGGGAAAGCAGAAGCTACTCAGTGGAGACTTCATTTCTCACCACCAGTGTCTCCCATCTCTTATTTCTCTTTTCTGTAAACAGTAGCTTAAGCTTCACTAATACAAAAAAAATCACAGGAGGTTAATAATTCTTGGAGACAGAAACAATCTAATGTGGCTCAGACCGCTGGGCGTGAAGTGCAAGCCTCTACACAAACTCCCCTTGGAAGTGTTCAAGCAGAATTAAAGTACCAGAGAAATCAATCGACCTGAACCACAAAGATGACCCTTACAAGGTATTTTGTGATCTGAAAAAGCAGCCACCTGATCTCTACATTAATGTAACGATCTTCTGACTAAGTTCCTAAATCTGAGTATCCTTGAACCCAGAGAAGGGACTAAGTCTGGCTATTCTGGGACCAGACATTTCTATGACAGACTTGGGAGACTTGTACTCGGGTGCATATGGACTCGTCTGAAGCTATTATATTCAGATCTTAAATTACAAGGCTTTCAGTTCGACAGGAATATGTTCTTATTTCCTGTTTAGTGCTCTTGGGTCCATAAAACTAGATTTAGAGGTTGTGGTTGGACACAGTGTTCATGAAAAAGCTTTTGAGGTTGTACAGCTGCTCTCTACTGAAATCTGTAGCAATTGAGCATCTGTTGAGTGTATGGGTGCTTGTAAAACAGAAATTTTACAGCATACTGTCAGACACCATGTATTAAAGATGCTATTACATGAATGTAAAACCACTGATATGAAATAGCCTGAAAACCTATTCACTTCAGGAGTCATAAGCTAATGAATTGCTATTTTTTTTTTTTTTTTTGAACTGAATTCATGCTCTCGACAGGTTGCTCAGTCCCATCCGATGCTGGTGTGCTACAAATGTTTGCTACTTAGGCTGACCTACGCTAGGCTAATTCTAATTCGCTTCAGTTAGTTACTGATGCGTGCTTACATCATCTACCCATCTGTCTCAAATTAGGAAATTTTGGACATTCTTGAACAAGACATGCTTCGGGTCAGTACTTGTCCTCACAGACATGGCTTTACTGAGGTGGCTGCAGTGGGGTGACTCCAGCCAGAAGTTAACAGACTAGCACCAACTGGAAACTGGTAGAGCCACGCTAACAGGTCCCTTCCCTGCTGGAAACAGACACTGTATGGCCCACGTTACCCCAAAACAGACTTGAGTCTTCGCTTTCTCATTCATTTACCCAGCTGCTCTACAAGCAATGGCAGATTAACCAACTGTCTGCATGCTGGGCTGTAGCAGCTGTCTAGTACACAAAGTTGGTCAGAACACTTGGAAATCATTTTCTATTGCTCCTCCTCGTTTTACTGTTAGGAGAAATAGCTTCGTATCACAGATTTGACTTCCATTCTGTCTCAAGTTCAGGAAATCAGTGAAATTACTGAAAGCATTAGACATGGATGTGGATACCAGCAGCACTTCTCATATAAAGGAAAAGACATTGGTTACATTGCAGATTACACAAACCAATTAGTACTGCCTGGAATAGAGAAGTTGTGTATGGCCAGGCTCTTCCATAGTTGTTCATTCTGCACATTTCATGCATTCCAGAAAGTCTGTTATCTTCAGAACACTGATGTTGCTGTCAATCACACAGAGAGTCCTACGATGTAGAGACTGACTGTGACATGCGATGAGCAGAAGATTCCTTCTCACTCCATGAGAAAACAAACAAAATAAGACCTGGAAACACGCTAGGTGTGAGTGCCATCAAACTACCTTCTTTTGACATAGCACCTTGGAGATCCCACGCTATCTGTTCTCAGTTTGTATGTTAACTTTGCATCTTACACTCCCATATTTTCTAGTAGTAATGAGTGTCCTAAGTTTTAGACGCAAAAAGCACTTGCAGAAAACAGACATCTACCAGGAGATCAGATAGACATGCAGTCCTGCCTCCCACAGGTTAACCTGAGCCATACAACTCTTTCCAAATCATCCTTCAAACACAGGCATCAATTAACGAACAAAAGACTGAGTGTGAGCCGCATTCTGCAAATAGATTGATGAGAAATGTTTCTAAACAAACTCATGATGGTGACTAATTAGAAGAAGCTAACAAGAAAGGAGACTATGGATTGATGGGAGCTCATCATATCTGTATTCTATCACACTTACGGTTTTCCAACCACAGAAATCAAGGACTATATGCTTCCCTGTTGTTTGGACCCTTGAAAAGCAATCCCAGTCACATACACTACCCTAAATATAACAACTGAGCAGAATTTAATAAGAGCAATACTCAGACTGCTTACTGCCTGTGAATCAAAACAAAGTCACACTGCAGAAACACTGTTCACTTATGCAAAACAGCAAGCGGAGTACGCAGCCGTACCATTGAATTTTTCACGCTCTGTAGCAGGCGCTCGTGTTGTTCTGCTATGGCCAAAGCAGCCGAGTGAACCTTCTGATAGATTGCTTCCCCATCTCGCGTCTGAAAGATGAACAGTCCTTCTCCTGTGTCGCACATCCTGCCAAAGTGAGAGCAGACGGGATCCAGATGTGAGATTCTCGCTTGCTCACAGGGATCTGTAGCACGTAACTGTGCCATGCAGCTCTAGAACCGTTACTGCACAGGGAGTATGAAACAAAGGTTGTTGGAGAATAGAACAAAGTTATTTACACGGGCTTTAACAGCCCCAGCACAATCTTACTGTTTTAACCCACACTGGCGTTACTCTTGCCAAACACAGACTAAGGTGAGCAGCACTCTCAAAAGTGTATGAGCTCTAGAGAGTTGACACACAAGTCCCAGATTTTTGAGATTTAGACTTAAAAGAGGGGATTAATTTTCCTTCTTCCCCTTTCAGGTTTTTAATATTGCCTGTAATGAGCTTTGTCTTTCACTTGAAACCCTAAATACATTATCCTCAGCATCCCAATGGCAATGTCTTACCACAGCTAACGCACGATCAGAGAACTAAAACCATATCCCTTTTCCTGAGAGAACTAAATTCTCCAGCAGTACAGAGGATGGACGTTTAAATGCCTCTTCTCTTTCCAGATAAGTTAATTGTATGATGTGTTTCTCTTTAACGATCACAATTCTTTAATGTGCTTATCTGAAATAACGCAACCACATCCCTCTAAAAGGATTTGGGAGTTTAGTTCAATCAACAGGTGCTCCAGCTTCAGCCACACAAAGACTTCAGTTCATTAAGTTTAAGCTGCGGGAAGAGATAAGGAACAACATCTCTAGAAGACATTCTAATTTCTTATAAACCCACTTGTCATAATAGATGGAAAACAGGAGTACAATCAATGAAACCCAGAAGCCCCTTCTCCACTGCTTCAGAACGACAGAGGAAAGCAACGCACTGCAGCAAACACACACCTACCTCCCTGCTTCAAAGGTGAACCAAGAAGGGTCCCGCCCGTAGCGTCGGAGGGCACTTAATGGCCAAGAGATGAGTTTGACTCTGGGATTCTGGATGTCCCAAAGACAGATATTCTCAAATGTTATCTGCAAGGTACATTCCCCATGCACATCTAAGTTAGGGGATGGCATCAAATACACATTGAATCTCTCTGGGAGAAAAACAAAAGGTTAGTCTAAAATCCCTGCCCGTTAACTGTCGAAGTCATTAAAGGAATTTCCTATTTTCCACCTCTATTAAATGATCTTATTTCCCCTTTGAACAATTATTTCAAAAATAAAGACTCAATTCCTTTTAATAACTCAACTAACTCAATGTTTGGAGCAATCAAAACGCTGCACTCAAAGGGCATCAAACATTTGGGCATGTATTGAGATGCAGAAGAGAACTGCACCATCATAATCCTGATATTTGCAAACAATTAATACAACTGTGTGCACGAATAAATACATTGCAAGTGCTTTTGTGCATATAATTAGTTAATTTGCATAGAAAAGTGAAGTAGCCGAGGGCTCAGGCTTTGCATGCAATTATTGTTATTTATTATTTGCTTTAACAATGTTGATGAATAGCCTCAGTCAGAGGCTGAAAATGTTATACAGACACAATATAAGAAAACACGCAACAAAAACAGTTTCCATCTCCAAGATCAGCTAAATTTTTGGTACCAATTTATTTTTGATGTTTGTAGGCACTGTCCAAATGACTTTAAAATAAAGTAACAAAAGATTTAAGAAGTCAATACGTTATGTACATACCATTCTGCTCCCTCTCCACTCCTGATGCCAACAAGTCAGGCTCTCCAAGGCTAATGTCATTAATTCGTGTCCCAAGGCACTCCATTTGCAATACCTTGCACCACTCATCTGCCTCAAGTTCTGTATAAATGCCGAGAAAATCTGTGTGTAGGTATAATACGTTTATGATTTCACAACTGATGTTCTTATGTCTTCTCATGTGCACTGCTGTTTTACCCACCTGACTCACAAGCAAATGTTTTAGAGGTGTCATCGTTAAAATAAATCCCAACAGCATGCTTCTTTGTGGTTTTTGGCATTCGTGATATATTCTTCACATTATTGAGCTCTGTGACCTGGAAAAAAAAAAACACAACACCAAAAAAACCAACAATTTGGAGATGTAATTAAGACCTCAAAAGATATATATCCACTATTGACCAGAGAAGCTGAAAGAAGAATTATATCAAGCTGCAAAGGACAAACAAAGAGAGAATATTTGACTGCCCTTAAGGGAACGCAGCCTTGACATGAATCACATTATGCAATCTACTTGGAGAGCCTGGATGATGAAGAAGACATTCTCCAGTTCCCACCCATCCACATATAAGCTTCAGTGCAAACTAACTTAAGCAGGGTTTAAGCCAAGATGCAGGTAGAATCGAAGCTCGGTCTGGTTTGAGAAATACTTACACACAGGACATTTAGAATACCAACCTGTTGTAGCAGAAACAAAAAGAGGTGAAGAGAAAAAGCTGAAAGATTCACCCATTTGTAGGAGCGAGTCCCATTCCAGCATGGCTTTCATCATAAGGACAAAGCCAAGAATGGTGTAAAGTCATTGTCTGAAACTGCATTTATGGAAAGATGATGATTTGTTATAATGGTCCACAGAGAAAATAACAATAAGAAATTAAAATGAAATCATTTTTAAAAGATCACAGTTTTAGTAGTTGGAAAGCTTTTCCACTTTAAAGATTCGCAGAATGAATTCTCAGACTTGCAGACACAGATTTCTGTTGCTTGGTTGCCAAAACCTGATTGGAATGTCTTCCAGTCCAACAAAAATGAACACATATCGGGTACCTTGCACACAGCGTTAGGACATGCATACTATGGTTCCTTCGTGTGACTCCAGCATCCACTTGTCATGCTCACGCCTGTAAATAATGTTCCTGAATTTGATGAGGAGAAAGCCTTCACTGTTTAAATTATTTTTAGCATACAGACTAATACCTAGACAATGCATCAGGAAGCTCTACTGAAATATTAGAAATAGTTTAATTCTTTTACATGGTAAGGACTGCAGAGATAGAAAGCAGGAGTTTCACAAAAACGTTCCCAAAGCTGTACTCTGCAACCAAACAGCTTAATTACTTCAGTCTCATTAGCGCTGTGGAGTGCTCTCTTATGGTTGCAGCTGTCAAGGAAGAAATGCAGCAACGGCCTTATCTGGAAGATTCAGGATCTGCCACGACTTCTTGGCACGGTAGGGTCCAGAAAAGCTGTTCCCCCACAGCAACCTGGGTTCACCAGCACACCCACTGCATCCCCCCGGCCTCAAACCCTAAATCACCTCCTCAACGTCAATTTATTGCCTATTCTCTTTTAGCAAGGGAGTACGGACAGTCAAAGTCACACTTTCAGGCAAGACCCTGGAGACCTATGAATGGAAGGGATGGCAGCCAGTGGGCAGCCTATCCCCCAGATAAGCAACACACCCAATGTCTGGAAATTCACTCTGTAGCTATTAGCAACAGGAACAACAAAATGAAGGAAGCATCCATAGGGAACACATCAAGCCTTCTGCAGAGCTGCCAGATTTAGGAGTCAGGTTTTTACAGCCTCCAGGCTCAAGGTTTTGAGAAGTGTCAAAACCGAGACTTCCTGATCGTGCTTAATTTTGCATGAGGATTTTTCTCTCTTCCAGGAAATCCTGTGATGGAAGTACATCCCCCAGTGCTAACAAGACACTGACAAACTCATTGTTAAATATGACAAATCTGTCACGGCTCATTCCCGTTGTACTCAGCACATGACAGGTCAAGCTCGAGTTGCCAGCTGCCAGGTTTAGCTCTCATTTGCCAGGAAGTATTCAAATGCAATAAGGAAAGAAACAAGAGTTTGACTTTTTGTTCAGGGCACCAACTAGCCTGACATTTACAGCGAGCACATTTTCTGCGAGTGGATGTGCTAATGAAACTGTTACCAGTGAGAGAGCAAGTACCTGTGAGTGCAGAAGCTGGCAGAAGCAGAACTGGGCCATATATTTTGGTAATGAATCATTTAGTTATCCAGGATTTGTTCTAATTGAAAGCTCATTTCCTAAAATCTGGTGTGTAACACTCCTGCTGCCAGCTAGCACGCTAATTGGTCTCTAGTGTAATGAATCCCGAGATGCTCATCAGTGAGATCAGGGAAGGCTGATACAGAAAACTGCCTCTCCTGGCTGCTGTGGGATGCAGTGGCAGCTGGGGCAGGTGCAGGCTCAGGACCTGCTGGCTGCTGCCCCAGCTCCCTGCCAGCTTCTGGGGCACGCAGCTCTGCAGGGCAGCACCTGGCAGCCCTACCAGGGAATGCAGCACTGGGCAGCACAGGAGGCTGCTGGCTCTTGATAGGGAACAAACAAACAAACCAACCAACGAGCAGCACCGCTAATGACTTGTGTTCAGACTGAGTCATGCACCTCTGGGCCAGATGGGAGCAGATGTTCAAAGCACTGCTGGAAAGATGAGAAGGATGAGATTAAAGCATTTGCTGTGTCTGTACATAAAAGGAGCAATTCTGATCATACCTTCTTTTACCAAGACTCCAATCCCAGCCCACCCCTGCCTACCCAAAGCCTCCTGCGCTCATGCTTATGTGTCGGTGCCACATCCACATTGCAGCTCTAGGGCTGCATCATCTCTGAGCCCAGCCACTGGGACTGAGATCTCCTCCTGCCAAATATCACACACCTGTGGATCCTCTCTGGTCTAGGGCTTCACATCAGAAGCAGCTGGTCACTCCAGTTTGGTCATTCCAGTAAGATCCACCCGGCACACAGAGTAGGACAGAAGCTACAGCCATACTTGTACACCAGTGTTTTTCCTTTCTTTTTTGTTCTCCCAGTCAAGAAGAGATTACCGGAAGTTACACAGCAGCCCCTCCCTCACCCTGCAGCCTGTAACAAAAGCCATTTCTCCTCTCCTGGGTGAGGACAGCCACTCTATGCTACAGTCACTTCAATGAGCCATAAGGGATTTATGCAAAACCCAAGGGGAACAGAAGCACGTGGCCAGGTGTCCCGACCTGAAGGCAGCATAACGCACAACCACATTCCCCTTCAGAAATTATTAAACATAAGCATGAGTATAAGGGCTTCATTGTTTTATAAGGGTGAATAGCAATAATTTTTTTCCTTATAAATTTCTCTGAAAGGCCAGATAGTTATAAAGTACTTTCCTACAGTAATCTCAAAGGCAGAGTAATATATTCCAATAGAGATTTTCCAAGATGCAGCTCATGCTTGAAATCCCAGAGTTCATCCTCTGAACACAAAGATTTATTTTCATTTGATTAAGCCTTCTCCTACATTTGCTCCTTATTGCCATATTGCCTCTAACCACACTGTGGTATGAAGCCGGCAATGCAGATTATCAGAGATATTATTTATCCTTTATCCATTGCCTTCACAGTATTCATTGTGGTCTATTTTTCCTTTCTAGGGTACTAGCCAGCAGTTTATTCGAATGAGGCGTTATTTAATGCTGTTACAAGACTCTAACCTGAAGCCTTTCCCCACCACTTTGTTCCCACCTCCAGCTGCTTTGTGATAGGATTAGGGAGGAGGCAAAGGAGAGCAACTCAAGTCTGCACACTGCAGGCAGGTGCTCCCAGGAATCACACCTTATATACACTGTCAATGCTGAATGGCTGTACTGAAAAGCACAACTGCCACATACAGTGAATACACGCCTTCTGAAAGCCCTGGTGCACAGCCTGGTCAAATAACATTGTGACGCATCCCCTGAGTGCTATCTTGAGGATGTACTGAAATTGACAGCATTGTGTCATTAATTGAACTGATCGACAAATCATTTGTAACTCATGTTTTAGCCATGAGCTGGGAAAATGGGTATTTGTATTTGGAGAGATGCTAGCTACAGTAGCTGGCAGCTCTGAGGTGATTCGGTGCTGCGCTGACTGCTGGAGCACTCCTGAATAATGGCATTTCATAGCACAGACTGAAAGTCTTCCTGTGCACCTGAAGGCCTCTTGAAGGCGTTTGTTTCTGCAGAACTGCACAGGCTGAGACCAAAGCATCTCACTCAGGTGTGCAGAACAGGCAGCCCCGAGGCTGACCTCTCACCCTGCCCAATCTCTTCCAGGCTGGTTTCAGACCAAGACTCTGCAGTACAGGACACAGGTAGAATAACAGATGGAGCAAACCTTGCACTCTGGGAATCCTTCTGAAGTCTGTGGCTGCAGCGATAGCGTGCAGAAGAGTCCCAAATTCAATCTTCCGGCTCACACTTTAGGTCCTGAATACAACCTTGTGGCACCTGATACTTATGGCTGGTGAAAATGTGGCAGCTGCTCTCTCTTCCCTTTGGGGCTGCACTGCTGGAGCTGTCCTCACCTTTCAGAGGAGCTGCGATGTGGCACAGCCCCTTCTTGCAAAGCCCAGCATTGGTTGAGGAGCAGATCCCGCTGCGAAACCTCCGCAGTGCTCCTGTGCTCCCAGGGAGAGCTTGTCCAAGACCGCTTGGTGCCTGACCTGCTGTGACACCCAGCAAGGTGCTACAAAGCACCCTCATTACCCAGGCTGCCTGCAGAGCCTCCCTGTTGCTCTCACTTATGCAACAGATGGTTCGAATTGTCTGGCACGTACGCACCAAATTCACACGAAGAAGTGGCAGACAGCTAATTTCCCCTCCCCGGGTTTTGGAAAGGAGTCAGGAGCAGACACCAAGCACCTGCCAGCATTCCAGGCTGCTATTCTCCTCCTGCTAGACTTGCAAAAGTGCTTTCATAGTTTAATAAGTTTTGTTGCTTTTTTGTTGTTGTTCAAAATCAGTGTACTTCTATAAACTTAATTCTAAGAAGTTGGGTGAGCCACAGATCTCAGGCCCAGGACAGTATTTAAGAGTGAAAGCACAGGAGGAATGTTATTCTCTCGAAGGTTCCAGCCCTTCCCTGGCACACTCCCTTTCTTCTTCTTGCTTTCAGGGTTCCTTTACATCAAGGTGACAACCCATACAACTGAAGTACATTTGATTAAAAACTAAAATAACCCGCAGAGCTGTGCAGTAGGAATCCTGAATCAGGATAAGGGATTAATCATTCACTGCCCGACCAACAGCACAAGCAGACAGAGCTTCACCATGGCCAGAAACACTCTGGAAAATATTCTCCCACTCTTCTATCTCCTCCTCTAACATGTGTCAAATACACAGTTGACTGAAAATGGCCCTAACAGCCCTGTGAATTCAAACAACTGCTGGAATTAGGACATAATTCTCAAATATGGGGAGCCTTTCAGAACAGAACACAAGGGATCATATTTACTGCCTACGCCACTGCCACACTCAGTGGGTTGGATGTATCCTTTGTTTCAATCTTAATTAAGGATATTATGCTTCTGTCTCAGCTGCCTGGAAACTCACCCAGCAGAGGGCTGTGGGCAGAATGCTTCCTGGGCCCACCAGGGGATCCTCACTGGTAAATACGGCACAGTCATCCCAGCCCAGCTCCATTCATGATACAAGATCTGCAGGTACGCGTGTGTACTTGCATGGTGAAGGCACCAAAACACCCCGACGAGTTGCTTTAATTCTTTTAAAGCCTCAAAGCGGACATTTCATTCAGAATGAAGCGATAGCATTCATTAAAATAAATGCTTAACAGCTAGTAATAAACAGAGTGCTCATACTTTAAACATTTAATTTGCTACCGGTACGGTTTTGCATGAGCGAGCCTGGAAAACAATTACAAATGACACAATTCAATTTTGCAACTGGATTATTCCATAACTAGACAGACTGTTTAAATTGCTTCTGCTGTTTCAAGGCAAGATTAATACAATTGGATAAAAACTGAGATCCCCTCGAGGAATCAGTATATTCCTGTCAGCAGTACGTAATTAATTGGTTTTGTGTTGGAATATTTAGGACTACTCCGGTACATCGCAAAGTCCAAAATCACCTGGAGAAACAAGAATTCCTTCACTCCTCCAAGATCACCTTGCTAAAGCATATGGTAATTTGTGGTTGGTTATTTTTATTTACCAAATTAAAACCACACAGTTACCTGAAAGGCAATTCTCAGCCCAGATTTTGCACCCTGGATCCTGATTATTTTCTCCCTTGTGGACCCAGTTTAAGATGGTAATTTTCTTTGTGTATGTGAAATTTCAGTTCACTTCCTATGTTACATATTACTGTTCTCAGATGACATATTTTAGTGCACTTTAACCTTTTCTTGTTAAATAAAATATTGAGATTTAAAAGTATTTAAAGGTCAATATTACACAAAAGTATTATTTCTTTTGTTGTTTTAAACTTCCCTAGTCGTTGACTTGGCCAACTAACTGCAAGTCTGTATCCTTGAGATCACATTTAATAAAAGATTCAGACAGAGATGCACTTAAATTATAACGATTTGAATGTTTTACATAAAAAAATATTTGTTCCATCTTGGCCACATATCATTTTTTCAAAAGTACATATGCCAGACAAGCACAGAGTAAAGTTGGCTAAGAGGTGAATGTCCAAACCACCTGGACCAATGAATGGATGTTCTTCATTCTAAAACGTAGTAATTAGCTAGTTGGCTTAATGGCTATTGCCCACAGGAACCCTCATACTATTGGTATCGCAATGAACGATGGCAGCAACGCAAGAAAATCTCTCCCCAGGAAAGTGAGCTGGGGGAAGCATCAGACGTGGGGCAGGGAGAAGAGGTGGGCTCACATCAGCAGGATGGGAGTGGCAAAGATGTCAAAGTTCCGCCTCTGGCACAGGGCTGCAGAGCAGGACACAGCCCTCATGTTCCCAAATGCGAACAAATTGGATCCCCCAGTATGACAGAAACACAGCTGAACTTCCAACCCAGACTCCAAACGGATAAGGGAGCCTGGCTGGATCAAGCCGCAGGATGATGTACGCCTCAGCCCATTCCAGCTCATACTGAGAGGTACCACCGCAGGACCAGCACAAGAAGTGCCCTAGGCTCTTTCCACTCATAAACTGAAGTAATATTTGCACTTTAATTCATCGCACACACACAAAAAAGAAACAACACTCCAGTGAAGGAGACGGTGCTATTAAAACATTAGCTGCATTCATCATTTTTCATTTTCTACCCATCACAGTTTTATGATAGATTAAAGCTCCACAAAGACTGATGCGGTGAGCAGGGGCTCCTCTGAATTCTAGATTTGATGCTGCCTTCAACAGCATTTGAGAACCACTTCAGAACCCAGGTAGGAACTCAACAACAGTACTTCTGAAACACTGAGAAACTGCAGGTAATCTCTTCCTCTTTACCCCATCATCTAGCAGACTGGAGTCGCACCCATCCTTAAACCTGTTAGCCACAGTGTTTGACACAGCGACTCGTGGCACGTTAACAGGAGTGGCTGGGCTCCTTGTCTGCAGGATGAGCGTCCTTGTCAGACACACTGAGAAGCAGCCTCCTGTCCCAAGTGACGGAGTGGGGACAATTGCAAGGAAACACTCTGCACACCCATCACCAACAGCAGCTGCTCGTGCTGACTAGATCTGTGTAACAATAGCAATGACTATTCCAGGCCCCTGGATGATATGATGAGCACCAAAGCCCGTGAATATGATAGATAAAAGCGGGTGAGAAGCAGTGCTGGTTGAAGACTCTGTCACATTAAGATGTTTTTTTCTTTTTGTTTTCATTTAATTATTAATTTTTTGTGTTTGGTTTTTGTTTTTACAAGAATTAGGTCAGCTACAGTGCAATACAGAGCAGCAGTGGCACGTTCTCTTTGAACACCTCAGTTAATCTTGCTGGAAGTCACATCATTCCCCACCTTTGAATTTCACATGTTCACAAAGCTTTTTTAAAAAGGATAGAGTCATTTTAAGCCACATGTGCTCTTTGTAAGTCAACACATTTTAGCCAGAAAACACTATTTAATATTCATTAGCTGCCTTTCAAGTAAGGTTTGTTATAAACAAGCAGGGCCAATCAACTTGTATAGCCAATGGCTCTAGAACTAGAGGACAGCCTCAGTTTCTCTTGAAAGAGGAGAAATCCAACCTCATTTAGATTCCTTTTGGATTTCACATCTATTACCTATTCTGAACCCGTTGATATGTTACATTTATACAACAGAAGAAATACAGATTTGCATCAGTGATTGACAGAGCCACACTGATATAAATGCAATGTTTCACAGAAAGCTAGACATTGTACACACTGCGCTACCCTCGCACGTACTGAGTGAAAAACATAGTGCTCATTAGTTCTGAAAGTTCCTTAATCACAATTTGGATGGAGTATTTATGGGCATGACTTACTACAAACAGCCACAGGTTCTACGATCAATCAGTCACAAATTACACGGCATGTAGAGTGACAACTCTGAATTCAGATTCAGTATTCCCTCAAGGTTTCCTCCTAAACGTATGTCAAAGTGAATAAATGCAGATCAGCCTCGAGCTGAGCCGTGCTCGCTGACTCCTAGCAATTTATGCACATAAATCCTAATCTTCTAATATATTAAGCTTTTGCCAACAATGGTTATAAATTAAAGTTTCTCATTTTCATCTCCATGCCCAGGAGAATTACACATGTAAATTCTCAGATGAGTATGAAGTGTGCACAGAACTCCAGAGAAGCGATTAGAGGGAAAGCTACATTATTTTCATATCAGTGAATTTAGCAAAGGTTTTCACATCACTGCTGCAAGGAAGATTTGCATGTTGCCCATCATTTCTGTAGCTGTCTAGTGCCCTCCCACAGATACAAGACCCAAGCTGTTAGGTACCCAGCTTTCTGATCTCACATGTTACTATGGATGTTTGTTACTGTAGTTACACAAAGAGTTGTTGGTCCTTCGGAAGTGTTTCAGACCTTATTTTAAAAGAGAAATGACTGCTCTGAGGACAGGAAAGGACATATTCTCCAAAAAAAATAGTCATTTTCCATGAGCTTAGCAAGATGCTTACTACAGGAAAGTGAACCCTCAGTTTGCCTCTGCTTTCACAGAATCGTAGAATCAATCACAGAATGATTTGAGTTGGAAGGGACTTTAGAGACCATGTTGTTCCAAGACCACTGCCATAGGCAAAAACCAGGTTGCTCAGAGCCCCAGCCAGCTCCTTTCCTTTACAGAAGGAACATACAGATGGGTTTTGGACCTTGATTGCAGAAAATGAAAGTTCCCATTTTCAGGACAATTAATACATGACAACTTCAGATTTTGTTCCCAACTGTATGTAGAACAAATTTTATAAACAAGCAATCAGGCCTTACCTTGTGATAGCATCTGAAGTAAGCAGCTCGTTCATCTGAGAATTTCTCCAGCCTCTTTGGCCCCTTGCTTGAAGCTTTTTTGAATACTAACCAGCATCTCTGGTAAATCTAGAAACACAAGAGAATAAATTTGGCATCTCCGATGACTTCAATATCACTAATATTTGCATAGAAGTTAGACTTATAAATCAGATTCTGCTCTGGAGCTACAATTAATGGCTCTCGGTAGCTCAGACAAAAAAAGGAGATCCAGCTAATGGACACTTGCATCATATTTCTTTTGAATTACAATACAGTCATAAATTCTTACAAAGAGAGAGGATGCTTGCCTGAAGGGTGCTAAGCAAGGAAGCTGCAGCCATCGCGCTTGTACATGCAGGACTTTCTAGGAAACAGCTTTCTCAAAGTGACACTCTTTTCAATGTTAATTCATTATTTGTTCCAGTCTTGTATGCTTAAGACAGACACAAAGCTTGAACGGACAAGGAATGAAATTCCATCACGTGAGTAAATTGGCAAAGCTATATGTGTGTATACCATATAAAAGAGTAAGTGTGCATACACAGGGAAAAGGACTCAATTACTGGGTAACTGAATGACCGGACAGATCATTTAATGGTAGAATCCAGGATTCTGACAACTATCCTTTCGCTTTCAAGGTCAAAATATTTAAATTCAAGTCACTTGGATGAGATTGTCTGTGCAGAGAGACTAAAGAAACACCTTTCCACACTTGCAGCATTGCACCAATTCATTTGTCAAACTTCCATTCCCTTTCTTGCAACCTTCCCCCCTAGTCTTCAACTGTGCTGCACTTTCTATCATCTTATTACATTCAAAACTTAGATAACATACTGTCTGCTTAGAGGATAAAAAAAAATTAAGCCTTGCCAACTGTTCACAGCCTACATTTAATCAGTAATTCAGAAGTAACTCCTGGTAAGATAGAAATAAAAACTGCCACTAAAAGTAGTGTGATTTCGAAGAAAAATTCCTATCAGCCATTATCAAGTAGTGCACAGCTCTGGTAGAGCTCCAGGGTGGCACAAAAGGACTGACCAGTGATGGGACCCCTCAGAACATCACACTGCCTCCCACTACACCAGCACCCAACAAGCAACAGACAAGGCAGCCCCACCCCTGGACCCCTAGATGGGTTTCTAAACCAACGAATTCAGCACAGAGCAATTATGCCCATGAAAAGGAGCTATAACTAAGTAACCGTAACATTTTTTTCTGTGCATGAAAATGACTGTGAGTTGACTAGCTGTCTATCTTTCACTGTTTTCTAGTTCAGGGAATTGTACTATTCCTCCCAGCTTTATTATTCTGCTTTGCATGTGGACAACTATTCCTTGCCCACTTGGCTGCATTTAGCATATGGACAGGCTGCTCTGATGCCAGGCAACAGCTGAACCTATCAAGCATCCCTTCCAGTTCTTCAAGATTATTGGCTAGTCAACATGTTTTGTTTAATGCAGGGGTTGGAACTGAATTGTTCAAGAATTACTTGACACTGACAAAATAAGAGCTTACCATCAAAAAAAGCCATCCAAATATGCACTCACTTCTACTAGAAAATATTTTCTACATTCGCCTTCTGACAATCTTGATGTGCCCAGATAACCTCATCACAACTGAGGAGAAAAGCTTCCCAAACTCTCTATGAAGTTCCCCAAAAGTTGGAATATTCAGATCAGTTTTCCAGAAACCTATGGTTTTGAAGTTTAGCACTTAGAGGCCCACAGAAGTGAACAGAATCCATTAGCGATTCATTTGTCACTACACAGACAGGAAGACAACAACTACAACACGATAACGAAGCCCTGCTCAGATCACTTGCACCCAGGAGCACTTATTTGGGTCAGCATGCATCTCAAAGCTGTGGATGGAACACTGAGCTCAGTAGCACACAGAGTTAGGGGCCAAATCAGAACAACCTTCTATAAAAAGTAAGGAAAGAAAGCTTCATGCTGCCACTGGGCAGGAGAGGAACCTTCCAAATGCTGCTGGAAACTTAAGTACCATTAGCAATCAACTCCATGCAAGCATGGGAGGTGATTGTAAATTGGTGCTGCTGGAACTGGTTACTGTAGCTCAACAACAACTAAAACAGACTAATTTCTGGAATTTGAACAGAATTAGAGGAAAAAAAAGTGGAAAAACAAACAAATTAAAAAATCCACAACCACCTGTTACATGTAAGCAAAGGAGCCAAATCGGCCTCAAATATGAATACTCAGCTTTCATGTTTTGGTTCTGCTCCCATAGTACAGCAGTTCTCTAACACAACACAATACATTACTGCCTTCAGGACAAAGTCATGTCAACCCAAGTAACTATGACTATGAAGAACAAATGGCATTCATGATGCTATTTGAGTGAAATGGAGGAAAATCAGGGCACAAAGGTCCCCCCTCTGAACTTCCTCCTCTTTCTGCATCAGCTCTGTCCTCCTTTGGCATCTCTGAGCCGAACTAAGCCCAGGCTTTTTGGGTTATGTCCTGCCAGGTTAAGGCACTATGCTTGCTTGTTTTTGTCCTGATTAGGAAAAGCACTTAAGATAAACTGTGCTTGAGTACATAAACATAGCTAAGACCCACCTCCCTCCAGTTTATCCTTTACTATTCATAGAAGAAAAGTCTCTTTTTGCACCTAATGGCAGCATTCTCATCAGAAGGGTTATTCCCCAAAGAATGGGGCAGCAACTTAGCTCACAGCCAAGATTTAATCTCATAAGTACTGAATTGCAATTAGTTGCACCAGTAGATTAACAAACCACCCGTGCAATTCCACAGGCTCCATCACCCCATTAATACCACTACTACTGGGTCTTATCCCAAGTTACACTTGAGCTACAAATGCTTGTGAACAATGAAGTATTGCTTACATAGCTTGCTCAACACCAGCTGGATGGTTGCCTGCATTTTTCAAGGCATTGGCTGTAACCACGAATCCTCAGTTCTCCTGCATGTTATCTAGGCACTCACTTGGTCTAACGAATTGCCATTACTCACTTGTCATACAACTGCCTCCTTCCAGACTGCAAAATTTAATTGTATGTTTGTACTACCTGACTGTGCAATTTGGTTGTACCATCAGGGTTCCTGGATGATAAATGAATAGAAAGATGTTTAAGTCTTACGAGAAGAGTTTTCAATTCTCTAAAACCATACAACTACAGAAACCTTAGAAACACCAACAGCCTGTGGTAGGCCTTCTCTGCACCAGTGACTTTGATGCGATCCATCCCTCACTGGAGCTTTGTTCAGCACTCCCAGCAACAAAACAGCCACCGTTACTGGATGGTGTGGGAAACAGTAAGACAAGTTAAAGCATTTAGAGGCAGCAGGCAAATAAGATTTATACACTGGGCTGCAATAGTAGTTAAAGCAGTATAAAGTATTTTGTTTTTGTTAGAGGTGACGCAGAGTTTTTTTGTCTGAATATATAGTTTAGAATCCCATTAACGTCAGTGCTGTGGTTGTTAACTCTTGCCTGCCAGCTTATATAAACAAACTCAAAAAGAGGATACAGCCTCCCTCTTAAAACCTGCTTAGCACTTTCAAAAATGAAACACTGAGATAACTGCCATGAGCAATGGGTATCTATTACCACAGTATCATTTTGGTGATCCCACAACATGAATAACTTGCAGTGGAACAGCCAACACCATCTTAATGGAGCAGAAGCTGCACAAACCCAACCCCTAAGCAATAACAGAGCATGGAAAGCCCTCCAACGCAGTCAGTGCACAGAAGAGCAGGTGATGGGCCCAAGACAGAGAGCTAATCACAGACCCTGTTAGGAGCACGTACAGAGCAAGTAATTAGGTCTTTGATGCCATCGTGATCGAGTATGGGTCTGAGGCTTGCCAGCATTTCTTCACATTGACAACAGTACGTGAACTGTTTACGCTGCTGGAGCTGTTTTGACAGTGGCAAGAAGCAGAAGCCCCAGACGCTCCCAGGTGCCTATCCAGTATGAATACTTGCTCAGCTCACTTATCCCTCAAATCAACATTTACACTACTACTACGTGAATAGGAATTAGTTGGAAGTACTGCTCTAATTACTTCCACCCCAAACACTTGCACTGACAGTGATTAGATAATCCAAGCAGCAAATCAGGAACTGATGTGATGAGAGAGAACAGTAAGAGCTGTCATTTGCTAACACCTAAAACTCCCAAAGCTCTCCCTGCAAGATCTTCAAGACACCGAACCTGAAGTTTAATTCAAGTAGAAAAACTAGCATCTACTTCCTATGGTCTCTAAAAATTACAGCTTCCAACAGCCAGGAACATGAAAGTTGAAGGAGATAACGTGGCTGCCCACGAAGTGGATCATCTGAAACCCAGGGAGGTGATCTAACATGCACGCCCAAGGTCACGGCAAATCAGTGCTATTTCTGGCTCTAAGGATCAGCTGACATAAATCATTGCCACAACCGAAGTCAAGGAGTGACTTCAAAGGAATGATGCAATCTGAGTATCTGGATTCCTGCCTCAGAGCCATGCCCTGGGGCCAGGAAGGTCTGCCCAGCCATCCCAATGCTCCTGCTGCTGAGTGCACCATGAGGCACAGGCACTAGTAACCTCAGCTGGAAGGGGTCAGCACCTGGCCAAGCGCGGTGGAAAAACGTCTTGACTTTCTTGATTTCAGGATTCAGATATAGTTTGAGAATATGCTCATGCAGAGGTGGAAACTGAAACCAGAGACTCGCTGTGCTAGGCGTCCCGAAGCCTGCTCTGTCCTGGGAATGGCTGTAAGAAGGCAGGAGCATCACCTCACCGCCTCCACAGCGAGCAGAAAAGCCAGGAGTGGAGATAGGTTTTGAGTTCCAAAAATGGCACTTTTTCTTCATGAAGAATAAACTACTCTACAGAAGAGACAAACCTCTGAGTTTAGCAACTAAAATTTACATTTCAGTCCGAAGTAACTTCATGCCACTCCTCAACGCTTTGCTCAGCAACAGATTTTGACAAGTTTTTGGAAAAAGCCTTCCCCCAGATTGCTAAATATTTGGCTGTTTTTCTTACCTTGGGGCAGGGCAGTTTAAAACTAAAAAAATTAAGATTCCTTTATCTTTGTCATCCAATATACTACAGCAAAGCAAGAGTATTTTCCTTTGGAGCAGACGATCCCATCCCTCATTTGTTATTTAAGAGGGAGTCAGTAGTACAAAGTCTCATCTGGCAAATTTCTCCTTTGCAAACAAGAAGCAAGCCTCTGGGGAAAGCTACCCCATTTTATTCCTGTGCTGTGTTTTTCTGCTCTGCCCTAAACCAAAGAATTCCAATGAGCTGCATTTATAGGGACATTGAACTTGCTGTCAGATAAACACAAACAGCTTTTTTACAAGCAGTAGATGAAAGTGCTATCATGCAGCTTGAGATGACTACCAGGAAGCCTGGGCTATTGCTGGAAACTTGTCTTTTATGACTGATAGCCTGCAGAAATAGAGAATCTGGCAAAGGCGCACCACAAAAACAAATAAGTTTCTCACAATATTTCCTGAATGTTTTCATAGGACAAAAAAAATTGCTGTCACGTTTTCCAAGAGCAGCAGATAGCTCGCCCACTAAAGCACCTCCAGCTGCAAATGGAAAAACCATCTGAGCATCCTGGGACAACTTTATCAGGGAGTCTTCCGAAGATAGATCTGAATAAAAGATCCTTCCAGCAGGGAGCTGATCACACAAAATCAGCCAGGTAGTATGGAGAGTCTGGCTCTTAATTCCTGTATTTAAATAAATGGATTACTAGAAAGAACCACAGAGCTGTAAACATACCTAACTTGTGCTGAAGCGTGCTTAGCGTGACCTAAATACTGCAGGGAAATGTAGACTGGTTCACTGGCTTTGTAAAATAAGCAGTAAAATTGATCACATTGTCTGTAAAGATATAGCTGTACTTGGCAACGGGACAATTTCCCGTTCCCAGAATACCTATTTAACGCTAGTGTGTTATGAGTAAGCTATATTGCATTATTCATTGTGATCAGGTTATAATGACTGCATAAATCAAAGTTGGCTTACATCAAGCAATCCTCTCTGGGAGATGAAAGAAAACAATCTAGATTTCTCCTTCCCTTGAGAAACACATTTCTGGAGATAAATTTCACTCCTTCACACTAAGTATACATCTTCAGAAAAAAATGTTTTTGAGTAAGAATTCATCCACAGTTGCTAATAGGGATTGAAACAGTAATCTTGTCCCTCTGCACAATATTGCTCAATATTGCAAAGTTTTTCCCTTGAAGTTACAAAGTCCAACTCTGGCACTGGTCAGAACTAGCTATAAGACCTGTGCACGAAACAAAACAGAAGAGTGATATCTGTCCTGATTTAAAAGGTCTATTAAGATGTCAGGACTGTGATTTAGGACGTGCCCGTCCCACACAAGGATCCTAAGAGTTCTGCAAAGCAGTGACTTCTTTCTCATTTCTACTCACTACACAATAGCTTGAATTTGCAGAAAAAAAAAATAGTAGTGATGCTGTTTCATAGAGAAATTGATTCCATTCGATTTTTTTTTTTAAGTTTCTCTAAGGAGAATTGAGAATTTCGCAGTCTAAAAATATTAACAGCAAGACTTCAGCTTCCAGTTTGCCCTCTCTGCAGAGGTCATGAGTTGGAGGCAGTATCTTTAGAAAGAGAGCATTACCCAAAGCATCCTTCCCCTTCCAGGCCCTCCTTCATGGACTTAGAATTTCCACCAGCACACAAAAGGGGGTCAGCTTTGTGCTGCATTGGGCCATTTGAGGAGAGTGCCTCCAGGTGCCAAGATGCATTTAGAGCAGAAAGCCTCTCTTGCCAGCGACAGCTTAAGAATGTCAGACTGGAGCTAAGTATCTGATTTGGTTCCTTTAACATCTGCTAAGCTTATATATAAGCACAGTTAATTCTAGGCATGAGACTGGACAGGTGAAAAATCAGCCTAGGACTCTACTACTGAAGGGAGAAAAAGCTGGATAGGCCACCTTACTGGGTCAGGCCATCAGTGCAGCCCAGTGAATTAACACCATTTAGTACGGTCTCAGAATTAGACAACTGCTTAATAACTTGAAATTGCTGCAGTGAATTCTGATTTGGAATTCCTCCCCCAACCCGCTATCCAGCTTGGTTACTTTAATTACATGGAATACAGGGGGAAATAGCATTGATATAGCTCATTAACAGATCATGAAGCTCACTAATTAGTACATCAGATGCAAAGAGGCTACAAAGTACCCAGAGCTGTAATTAGTAAACATGCTCCTGCTGAAAAGCAGTGCTAGGGGGATGCTCTCCTGAGCTCCACTGTCCAGAAGGCACAGGGGAACTCGTTCCATGTTTGGAGATGAACTGTACTCACTCATACTCCCAGCAACAGGCTTTGCTTCAGCCTCACATATCACTCAGTCATCTGTGGGAGCTGCATTTCACAGCTGGACTTGCAATTTGAAGACTGCACAAAATGAGAGAAGACATGCAGAAGGTACACACCAATGCAGCCTTTATCTCAGAAGAATACATTCTTCAACAGCAAGCTGCCATCACCCAAAACCGGACATGAGAAAAGGGCTTTAATTTTCCGGACATCAGTGAGTGACTTGAGCAATTCAGCTGTAGCTGCTGCCACCTGCCCACCTGGAAATGGAGTTAATGAGGCCTGCTATGTGCTGCTTGGAGAGCCAAGGATGACAAATGCCCTGCAAGCCCCTAACGAGCAACAACTGACCATTTCTGGCCTGCTGTCATTCTTTGCCATTCACCAATTAATCTACTTGCAAACTTCAGAAAGCATCACAGGTTTGCTTCAACAAACAACATGCATCACCTCCCATCCCAACACACATCCTCCACACACCTCAACTCAGCCTAAAGGTCCCCCGTACAGTCCCAAGATGAGGTAGAGTTCCACACTGTTCTTTCACTCCTAACATCAACACTGTGCAGCAGGGGTTCATTCTCCCAACCTCTCTGGAGGTCAGATCAGCTCACCATAAACCCTGAGTCAAGAGCGTGCCACTCTGCAGTACACAGTAAATGCAGCACGATCACCTAATGTTCATCCTCACTGCAGCACAGCCACTAGGGAGAGCGTTAAGAGGAGTTCTCCTTTGCTGATCAGAGGACAGCACAAGTTCCCCAGACAAATGTTCCTTGGTAAGGAAAGGAACTGCTTAATCTTCTACATTAACGTTACCAGGAAGAAATCCCACGGATTTCACTGTACTGACATCCTGAATTGGAAAGAGTTACATTATTCTCAGTAAAAGAAAGAGGGAAAAAAAACCACCCTGTTCTACTCGCTTGAACTTTCACTGGTATTTCTGACAGCACTTGATGAAGTCAGACAAGAAGATAAAGGAAACAGTCCATCAACTTCAAGAGCATACCTGAAACTACAGGAACATCCCATTACCGCGCCAGCCCCAGGTGCGGACCTTACACCTGTTACTTTCTTGCAAGTGTCTCCAAAAACACTGCAAAATGTTAATTTACACCAGATGCAACTTCAGAGGAACGCCCATACCCACAGCAGAGGAGCCCTCACGTTGTAATGGACTGATGATGAAAAGGCAATGCAATCAGGAAGGACAGAGCTTCCCCTGTTTGTAACAGGGTTTTACTTTCCTGTCGCTGCGTTTACAGTTGTTGTTGGCATACCCTTTGTGTGCAGTAACACCATCACCTCCAGAAAATGTACAGTGTAGCAATGAAGGAGCGAATGTGAGGATACAGAACTGGGGAAACAGCTGGCAAAAGCTGGGGGAAATGTTTGAGACAAAAGCAAACAAGGGCACTGCGCTCAGTCTGCACTGGGCTTGTTAAAGGGAAAACTTCATCTTCAGAACAAGACAGCAAACGGGTAAGAGCCCATTGTTCACCAGTTACCTCAGTTTATGGAAAATAGTGAGTTTGAAGTCTAAAAACCTAAGGTGATCTTCCAGAGAACGACAGGGAAAGTTACTTAGTGGAAAACAGATGCTGGAAAGCACAGGAAAAGTTCCTCACATAATCAGAGGGATTGTAAGGGACCTCAGGAGATCATCGAGTCCAACACCCTGCTAAAACAGTTCCCAGTATCTCCAGAGAAGGAAACTCCACAATCTCTGGGGAGCTGTTCCTGTGCTCTGTCACCCTCACAGTAAAGCTTTCACCCATGTTCAGTTTGAGCCCGTTGCCCCTTAACCTGTCACTGCCCATCACAGAAAGAGCCATCCACTTGACACCTGTCCTTTAGATACTGATTAGCACTGGTAAGATCCCCTCTCAGCCTTCCCTTCTCCAGGCTGAACAGCCCCAGGTCTCTCAGCCTTTCCTCATAAAGGAGATGCTCCAGGCCCCCAAACCCAAAGGAACTGCTCCTGGGCTCCAGGCCTAAGGCCGGCAGGCAGGCAGAGGTCTGCCAGCACTCCTTCCCTTCCAGCTCAAGGGCAGCAGTTCACACTTTCCAAGCAACGTCCTGGATCCTATCCCTGCCACCACTGACAAGTTCCAAGCAGCAAGAAATCGTATCTGTGAATATGTTCCAACACCTTATTTAAGAGTCTTCTAAAAATACAAATCCAACAGGCTTAATATCTTGCACGTTGAAGTTGGCGCATTTGAAATCTGTTCGTTTTATTCTGTCTCAATGCTTCCAGACTGATAGGAGCTACATAGGTGAACACAGGAGTCTGATTAGTAAAGTATGTGCTTCAAACACAGACAGATACAGGCAGACAACTTCTCCTTCTCCTGCCCCCTGCAACTCCCCTATCACTCTGGTTTCCAGTTTTCACAGCTCTCTCTCTGAACCCCCATGCTAACTCTCTGGCACACTCACCCAGGCGCCAGTCTCCGAACCAGATGGTTCTAGTCCTGCAGATTGTCTCTCCCCGTCCCACCTCTCCTCCCACAGGGTTTCACAGAAACACCACTATGCAGAACTAGCAAAAAGTACATGTCATTTTCCGTGTTCAACACCAATCTCTTCTCATTGAAGTTCCCACAGAAATCAGCAAAATTAAAATCAAGACACGAGAACGCTGAAAGCTTCATCTCTTTCAGCTTTTGAAAATCAAAAGTTTCAGCTGCGGATAAAATTCTTTAAGAAACGGAAAGTACAAAACTTTTGTATAAGGTTTTTCCAAGCTTCTAAGCATCGATCAGAAGTTTTCCCATTGTGGTTCTACAGCAAGTGCGTGCTGTAAGCATTCATGCTACACCAGATGAAGACTGCAGGCTGCTTGGTGGGTGGGTTTTTTGTGCAACAGGACAAAACTGTTGCATTTTCCCCTCTAGCATATGGCCACTACACAACATCTAATTTCTCAGGCACTACTCGTCCATACGAGAGAAAAGCCTTCCTGATTTTAGGTGAATTTTTGCTGATTTTTTTAAATATTAATAGAAGTATCTAATATTAAAAGTAAAGCATTAATCAAGGTGAGAAGCAGTGCAGAAACCTAAAAACTATTTTTCACTGAGTTTTCAAACCAGTCCAGGAATATCACAGTACAGACTGCTTGCTATTAAGCAACTGTGTCCTAGAAGCAGGAAACATGTCACAAAAGCTGTGAAGCAGACATCTCCCTTCTCTGCCCTTCTAAAAACAAAATTATTACAAGTTCCTATTATGGGGCTCGCCAGGAGAGCCCTAGTTCTGCTTTGGAGAACTCACTCATATCACATTCCTTCGCACTGATGTGGTTAAGAGTTTCTGGACAAGTCAGACCCACCGAGCAAAGCACTGGCACACGGGTCTCGTTTCTCTCTGGACAAGGTTAACGCTAGTTCCAGCAGTCACATATTTCATTAAAGCCCGTTTCACTTTCACTGTTTTACCTCCCCAATTTCTCTACCATTAGGACTTCACTGCATTTGGTTAAACTGATTTAGATCAGCATTAAAGTGTGTTCAGCACAGCACCCACACAAATGCTTTCTCCTGCATTAACGAGATCCTTGCACCACTGAGATCAACGCCATCAACACCGCTGCCTTCAGAAGGACAACTTCTGATTTTCCCCCTCCCCTCCACTCCTGGAAGGCAGGTCCCACCCAGCAACCACATTGCTGGGAAGGCTCACCAGTTGCCCAAGGCCACCCTTGTAATGAGAAATCATTTATCCACACCCAAGTGGATTGGAAAGGTGCAAGATTCGGTTACGCAGCCGCATCAGCAAGGTTGAGGATCGGAGGAGGGAAGGCCACACATCCGTTCCCATGGCAGGACAGCAGGAGAACAGCCCCAGACAGGATGGCACGAGCACACCAGATGTGGACAAAGCATACTTGCCATGAGCAAAGCCCTGCGAGACGCTGGCTGCTCCCAGCATCCTTGGGAAACTTCCATGGACAGAGAAGTTTGTCAAAACTTCACTTTTGGACTTGAGCTGCTAAAACCCAGCGAAGCTGCCATGGTGCTCAGATCTTTGTCCTGGCTCTGGCCCAGGTTTCCATGGAGGTCCCAGGGCAGGACGCTGGAAGCTCACCATGCCGTGCATGGCCAGGAGGCGCCTCCAGCAGATGGGGTTACACACAGCTCCAAGAGCGGGCTGAGGATTTAATTACAAGTGTTGTTCATTAGATATGGCTGCAAGAAGAGTTCTGAGCCACGCCTGGTTGGTGCAAAGCAAGGGTACCTCTGAGACTGGACGCTGCACTCTGTGCTGTTAGCAGCGCTTCTCTGCCAGACTGAGGTACAAGAAACAGATTGCTAGGTTAAAAAAATCCACTTTACTCCTCCCTTCCTCTCCAGAAGCTTTATTCACTGATAAACATACAGGATGCCTCTCTGGAGATGTGCATTTTTTAGGAATAGATACTCAGCTGTTTGCACAGCTCCATTAAAGTCAATGGATCCTCCCAAATGAGCGTTTTTAGTAGTCTGTAATAATGCGATAGTAATACAAACTGTGGAGCTGACTCCCAGACCTCCATAAGCAGGAAATATCATCACGGCAACCATAAAATATATCAGAATACTTCCAGTAACGGCCAATTTCGAAAGTTAGTGCGCAGATTATTTTTCCGGGTGGTAAACCTCCAACGTAGCTACTTAGCAGCATTCTGTGTTCTAGAAAGATAAACACTTCGTAAGGCTTTTCCAACAAGCCACAAATTGTGAGGACTGTTTTAAATACTTCTGTCATGCAGCAGTAATGTACGTGTAGTATTCGGCAGCATATGCTGTCCCAGCCTGCCCTGATTTTAATAACCCTGCATCTGTGAGGGGATAAAATGGCATCCTCTTTTTAGAATACGGGTCATCTTAATGTTCTAACCCAAATTATTTCAGTATTTTCCATTGTGATTTTAGACACACACGATCTTCAGTGCTTTCTGGAACCTGGGAGTCAAAGTTGTAATAAAATAAAAAACACAAGTGAGCTGCATTCCTAGCAGACAAAACTTGGGAGGAAAAGGTACAGCCCTGCGTGTATCAGCTTAAGATCCACACGCTGCTCAGAAAGGTGCACTGCCCTCCTGGGAGCAGCACACACAGCTGCACAACCCTCCACTAGGAAAAAGGTGTGCAGCTTCCAAGAAAGCCTGAGGATGGAAGGCTTCCAAAAGCCAGTGCCTTCCAGCCAACAGACTGGAGCCAAGCAGGATGCTGCATGGTTTTGGCCACGGATGAGTCCTTATCAGTGGCATCTCTGTGCCCCACCAGCACATCTCAGCCGGTCCTTTGGGGCGCTTCTGTTTGATCAGCACTATTGCACTTCTAGCTGCAGGCAGCTCAGACACTTCATGCAACAGGACACGCCACGTGCGCTCCTGGCACACCGAGATCCAGGGGCTGACAGCTGACCCCATGGCATCTCGCTCCAGCAGTCTGCCATACATCACGAGGCCAGGACAGCCCAGATGCCTGAGGGCTCTGCAGGGTCTCCCAGGGGGAACAGCATCGTCTCCAAAGCCCCAAGGAGAAGGAGGGCACCTCCTGGTACCGTGCCATCGGCACACCCAATGCTGCTCCAGGGACATTGCCGCCTCCCTGGGAGCCCCCAGCACTTCCCACTGCCTGCACACTGACAGCAGCAGCAGGGGATACCCCTAGGGCAGCTTAAGCCATAATAACAGGGTGCTCAATAAAAGCATCTGACTGCAACAAAACCACTGGCAGGAGCCTCCTGGCTCTCCGGGAGAGGTGAGCAACAAGTGCCCTTTTCCTTTTAAAGCTCTTCGGGCAAGCTTTCATCCCAGCAACACACCTTCCCCGTGCACCACCTGCCATATCCTGCACTTCCTAACATCACCACATCTTTGGAGCACCACGGTCTGCTTCCTCAGGGGTGAGGAAGACTTTCCCAGGGAGCACACAGGCTGAAGCCAGGCTAGCAGGTAGACCTGAGAACAGCAGCAGCTACAAGCCAGGCTCATCAGTGCAACAAAGGTCCTTTATTTCAAAGATTCGTTCCTGTTCTAAGTCTTACTTGTTAATTGAATGCTCAGTGGACCCAGTTCAAACAAAATGAAAGCCCAAGTGTATTCACAGGCACCGCACACCCACATGTCCTTACAATGAGAACACGGGGACTGGCTTTTTTGCCATAGAGAGAAAACATCCCCATAATGTAATCCCCCCCAAAAAGACCACACCTGTGTCACAGAACAAGACCTTAATCGACAATCACAACAGCAACAAAAAAAAAAAAGTCTTTTCAGGTTCAGAAGCCATAAAACAACTTGTGTTTCACACAAATAGACACAAAGCTCTTCATCAGGCGGAAGGTAATGGCTGGCAAAAGCACTCAGTGCAGCAGAGCATCTCGTCTCATCTCCTCTCCCCAAACACAGGTCTGCCGGTCACTGGTGGAAGCGCTGCCCACAGAACAAAGCTGATCTGTTATGTTGCACAGAGCTTGAGGTCGTGCTTTTGCACTGTCAGCAGTTTCCTAGAACACAATCTCCTCCATGTCAGCGCTAATAACAGAACTGAGAGACATCACTGGCTGAGGGAATTATTTTTCTCCCTGTAAGGATGGAAAGAATTGGGAAGAGTGCTCTTTCTCCTGAATATATTTGGCTCTGTGGAAGACACACGTGATGCAAATGTTACTATGGAAACTATTCTATTAAATAATATTAAATTTACATATTTGAAGCGCACACAAACGGTCCAGGTACAAAACTAATTAGCCTACATTTGACTTGAAATTACGAAGTAGAGCCTCTCAGAATTGTCAGTTTTCCTTCAAAAGAGGCTCGGTATTGAGTAAGCTGCTTCTCTGCACCCCTTCCTTCACAAATCTAGCACTTGCACCCCTGCTATACGAAAAGTCATTGTTTTGAGGTAATTTGTAGGTACAAGTGCTGCTCTAGTTCCCTTGGTGATGAAACTACCGTAACATCACAGTGAAAAACCCAGGAGCTGAGTTCTGTTTGAAAGGACAACGCACTGATTGCGGCTGTGCCACCATAACGTTGAACGCATTTTAGTAACTGCCCCTTACACCTCAGCACACAGAGCAGCAAACCCCTTCCCAACAAGCAGGAGCCGTGCTCAGGGCTGGAGCAGGCTTGTCCTTCCTGATGCTGTCAGGGCACAGGAAAGTTGGAAAGTTTCCTACTTTGTGGATTAAGGTTTGCACTATTTTTTGTTTCCCATCTCCAGCCCATGGGTGTTGCAGAGCCAATGTAGCTACCCAAAAAACCAAGCTGTTTGCACGGCTTCTTCTCCTCTGAAGGAGCCAACCTCCCCTTTGCCACTGAGTAATACTGAACTCAAGCTCTCCCTAAAATCAAGCTGCAGCTCAGCCCTCTTCTGCACCAGCTGGGCACATCCACAGCAGATTGAGGAGGAAAAGCCAGCAGGAGCGAGGAGACGTCAGCTGGGGCTGTGTTCTGAAGTAGGTGCTGGCAGTTGCATTGCTGTTTCAGGCAAACGAGCTTATCCTGTATCTGAAGACCTCAGGTTAATCACAATTAACCCAAGTACCTACTTTCACTTGGATCTCGTAAAGCAGGACACTGGGCTCTTAAGCAGCTTACAGGAAATGCAAGTTACAGGAGGAAGTCTGCAGCTGTATTTCAAACATCTATTTGTAAGTAGAGGAGCAATACTTTGAACTGAAAACTTCAAGGAGAAAAAAGCATTACTGCCAACAAAACTACTTAATGCCAGACAAGTGGGGCACCAGGATCTGAACAGGGCATCTCACGCCCATAGCTCCAGCCTCAGTCACCAGGTAACAGCCACTGGCTTCTTTCTGAGAGCTTCCCTCAGCGCTGGAAAGCCCCTGGCACAGCAAGCCCAGAACCAAGGGGAGCCTGGAACAACCAATTCTGGGCTCTTCATTTCAAAAGCTCTGTAAGTAATGGTCACTCTGGGACTTGTTCACTAAAGCACTTCTCCATCACCCTTTCCACACATGCCAGCCATTGATATAACACAAACCGCTGGAATAAGAAGAAATTAGATCAGATTAAGTGGTTGCCTAGGCAAAGAAAACACTTAACACTAGTTCCGTTTCCACTGGCTCCATGTCTTTCTCCGTTTCCTCCTCAGTGTCTTGCACTTAAGTGATAAATGTACTTCTGCTGAGGGGACGCTGAGCATTTGCTCACCACCACCACCTCAAAGCACTTTGGAAAGCTTTAATAAAGGGAAGCCAGAGGCATTAACAGGACTTCCACTCATCTCGGAGTAGATGTGCCTTGTTCACGCTCCCATTAGGTTTCACTGTCACGGTAGGGAAAGATGAGTGGATGTGTCAAAGTTTAATCTTACTTTTTATTCACGCAGGAACAGCCTGAATACCAATGCACGCTCAGTGCCGAAGGATGGCCACGGTACACTGATCCTGCCAAATTTACTACAAGCTCTCTCAGAAAGACGTTATCTCCATCTGTCGCTGAATCATGTGGTTCCTAAAGAATGAACAATGCCCAGAAGTACAGGTACAAGAAAAGCAGCATCTTCCCTTTGGAGCTGCCTGCAGGAACACATTAAAAAGCTTTCCACTTTCCAAACAAGCCAGGGAGATGAACTCTATAGTTCTATTGATCATGGGCACACAAAGAGAATGAAGCTTACTTGTAATCACCAAAAACTTTCTGATGATCAAACACACCCCATAATAAATCCGGATGTAAAACACATGCTACGAATAATTCAGAACTGCCAAACTAATAACCCGCCAGTTGTCAGTAAGCACAAGATATAAGCTGCCTTCCTATCCTGAGATGCAGATTCATCCATTACAGCACTTGATACGCACAAAGCCTCCCTCCCTCCAGGTTGGGTCCTCGCAGCCCCAGGAAGGGGCAGGAGGTGCAGCCGCAGGTCGCGCTGAGGAGCAGCCCTGCTGTGCCCGGGGCAGTGGCTCGCAGCAGCCCCCGGTCTGCAGGGATGGAGCGGATGCCCGGAGGGCACCTGCTGCTACCGCCTATCGGGCGGCGAGCGCTGAACACAGGAGCGCGTCGTGGAAGCACAAGAACAGAGTTCAGTTTAAAATGAAACAAGGAACTAAAGGAGGAATGGGGGTGTGGGGATTTTTCATTTCGTGAAACTCTCATGCAATAGACTTTAATCGGAGCTTAAAACCCCGATTTGCTGCAACCCCATCCCAGGAAAGCCGGGACTTCAGCAGCCGCAGATCGCACCGCGAGGCAAAGTCCTGGCCCTCCGTGCCTGAAGTTCCCCCGCACGTCCCGTTCCTGAGGGCACCTGCAGCCCCGTTCCCTCGGCCATCCCCCTCCCGCTGCCCCTGCTCCTCCTTCCCGGCACTCAGCGCTCCCTCCACGAGCGGCCCCGGCCCGAAGTTGGCGGCGGGCGATTGCCCGGCTCTGGGTACCGGCACCTCGGCAGCAGCACGCCCACCGGGAGAGGAATAACAGAAACATATATAAATGCGTACAGATATGTATGTATACGAGCACGTATGCGACGCGTAGATGCATGCACTTAAGATGCCTTGATTCATCTCCCCCTAGATTTTTACCGCCACTGAGGAGACACTCGGAGAGCACAGTTTGCAAAAACAAGACAAAGACAATTACACAAAAAGGGAGGGAAAAAAAAAGAAAAAAGAAGAAGAAGGAAAAATCCCCAAGGCAGGCGCCGTCGGGAGGGGACCAACACTCACCCCCAGCCGCCTGCTCCGGATGCGCACGTAGCCCTGCTTCACGATGTCGTTGAAATTGGAGGCCATCCTTCCCCGGGAAAGTTGGAGGGGTCCGGGGCGGCTCAGTTCGGGGAGGCTCGGGCAGCCCCACCGGTAACAGCAGCAGCAGCCGCCGCCGAGCAAACCGCGCCCGCCCCGGCCCCACGGCGGGCAGGGCTGGGGGCAGGGCTGCGGCAGTGCCCGCCCCGCGTCCTCCCTCGCTCCTCTTCTGAGCCCCGCTGTCAAATTCGTTTCTAGGCAGCGGAACGCTGAGGGTTGTCCCTTTATTCGGGAGTTGCGCTGAAGCGCCCGCGTGGTGCGCGCTGCTCCGCCGTGCCCAGCGCCCCTGGAAGCCCGGCTGCAGGCGGGTCGGCTGGCAGCGGTCAGCTCTGCCCTTCTGCGCTGAGGAAACCGCTCTGACCTGCGGTTTTCCCCAGGAAAGTGGGTTTCCCAGAAAGTCTTTCAGATGCCTGGAAGTCTGCCAAGCGGCTCAGCCCCAGCATCTCCTGACGGCCGGTAACCGGAGCTGCGTCCTGCGCTCAGGACAGTGTCCCGTGGCACGCTTCATGTCTTAGAAATGTCACACGAGCACGCGCTGCATTTTCCAGGCGGTGTGTGCTTGCAGTAATGGTTGAGCTCCTGGCGCTGGGCCCGGGGGTTGCCTCCTGCAGCCCCACTTCTCCTTTTCCAGGAACGTGCTAACATTGTCAAGGGCTGGGGCTCCAGTGACCCTGCTTGCTCTCCGTAGGTTACCTGTTAGTGGTACGCTATAAATACTGTGTCCTGGAAAGAGGAACCGTTCATCTCTTCATCACTTCTTTTAATAGCATCCCAATTACAGGCAGGCTGAGGAGGAGGTCAGCCAGATGACTTTGACAATTATCATGTCCTGCAAATGACAAACTGGGCAGCGAGAAGGCAGGCAGAGCACAGCAGAGCAGAGCTCACCAAGGAGAGCACCTCACAGCTGAACCAAGCACCAGGCAAGGTGGGAACGATGCCCATGTTGATCTGGTTGCTCAATTAGTACAAAACTCGCTTGTAATAAGACTGGCCCCTTTCTGGTTTAAACGCGCAGCTCCTTCAGTTTGGAAGCAGCCACAGCAGTGTTGGTTGCTCTGCTGTGGGAGCAGTGTGGTGCTTTCTGCTCTTGCTTGAAGAGGAGACTGTGCTTTGCAAGGCTTTACAAGATATTAATTGACCAAGTGGTTACGGAGATAGAGTGTAAGTCTTTCTAGCTGAAGGGCTAATTCACTCAGGATGAATGAGACAACTCTGCAGTTCTTGTTCAAGTCTACTTTACCATTTTACACTTCGCTCTCCTTTTCACTAATTTACAGAGCACAGAAAATAACGCAGCTAGAAGCAACAAAAACTGCAACATCTGTGCACCAAAATACCCCAGAAATTAGATTATTCTGAGATGAGTCCCTAAAGAACTCAGAAATTGCATATTACAAAACACATGCACCTCAGTTCAGACTTGCCAGACACTGTAATCTTCTAAAATATGTTGTACACAACCAAGATCGTCGATACCATCAGTCCCGTGGCACCATTCTGTTGGATGGCAGCTCTGGCTGAATGCTCGAGGAGTTAAGATTCCCACCCTGCTGCTCCTTGCAGAGCAGTGTGCGTTCAGTGCGCAAACATATTTCACAATCTCAAGCACCATAAAAATAATAATGCTGGAAGAATCGAGCGCATGCTGAAAAGAGAGAGCATTTATTTTGATTTCAAAGTCATCTGTGACAGGAAACAACGTACACAGCCACTTGAGGTGTCTTTTCAGCGAGTTTGGGCTTTGCTTCTAATCCCTCCCAGTGCCCATAGCCGCGTCCCGCCGAGCTGGTCGGCTGCAGTGCACTCCTGCAGGTACACACATCCCTAAGAGCTCTGCTAAGTAAGGGCAGTCTTAATCCTGTGCTCATTCTTTGATGAATTAGGATATTAGTGTCCACTTATGTTCCCACTTTGAACAACCCAAATCCCTCGCACATGCTATAGTTCAAAGGGAAAATGTATTTTAATTTCCATGTGCGCAACGTGCTTCAAGAACGTGCCAGAAAATCCCATTGTTCGGCTTTTTAGCCCACTGCTATCACTATAAAACAAAACTGTTGACCAGGTTTTCAATACTGATGCAATCGCGTTCTCTCATTGTGTTGACAGCAGTCCTTCCCATTCCCTGGGGGCCTATGGACCATGGGCACTCCCTGTAAGGAAGTGCTGCCCCATTATCCTTATTCCAAACTGTACAAAACCTATTTAATAAGCTTTCATTGAGATGTAAATTCCCTTGCTTTTAATGGCAATGTTATTTACTTATAATTCTTATTTCATGGGTCACTTTGAAGTACCAGACTGCTGGTAATAGCTTAAGTGGATTACAGTTGTGTTCCCATCTTGCAGTGACGTGTCACCGTCCTGCCCTGCAATGAGCTGCTTGGCTTTGAGGGCTTTGAAAACAGAAATCACTGTTACGCATTTTCACTGAAAATGAAGGGATCCGTTTTTTCCAAATGCCATACTGACATTTGAAAAAGAAGTTACGTTCACCTTGCTGTATGTGCAGCATGTCATCCCCTGTGTCCGCGACGTGGTTTCATCAGCCTGAAGGTGACATCTGGCAGACATGGCTGGGACGTACCAGGAGGAGGGGAGCAGCAGAGGCCGTTGTAAGGAAGCAGCATTTTCTGGTACTCCTGGCCATGGATGCATCCCGAGCCAAGCAGTGTCTGACCAAGAAAGGTCCTGATTTGTTCACCCTGAGATTATTTTCTGGAAACGTACAACACACATCAATATTTTTTTATTATTAAAAGGTCCCATAGCATTTTGTTTCCATAAGGTCAGGATGCCAACATTTTTCCACTATTCTTTTGATTTCTCGGAGTAGTTTAGAAATGATAACGTCACAATGAAGTGCTCTGACCTTATCAAGTACTCCGAGGTTAGCAGAATGCAATATTTCACATGCAGTACCTCCCCGAAGAGATTTTGACATTCCTTTGGCCAGTTCTGCTTTGGTGTGAGACAAATTTTTGACATTTTGTTTTTAGTTTTGCGGTTGAAATTCTGGATTTGGACTAGTTCTAGCTGCAAGGAAATGCAACGGATAATGAGCAAAAATAAAAAGGGATAGTTGCTTAAAAAAGTGTTTGCTGTTTTGATTTTGTTGTTCATTTTACTAATCTGTTGCAAACCTCGAAATCCTCTTCTTTTCATGCAAAGCAAGATTTGTAGCGTTGCCTTGGATCATTAAGCAAACCTAAGCCTATTTAATTCTGAAAAAAGAAAATAGGTTTATTTGGAATTGACCGTATTTTGCGATGTAGACGTGTGATTGGTTTTGTCGTCTCGCTGTGGCGTGTCCCCTTGCTGGGGTAAGATGAAACCAGGCAGCCGACTCGCAGCACAAAACCGCTCCGCAATTCTCCACCATTTGCACATCGCTGCACTCACAGATTTGGAATGAGCGAACTCTGCAGAAATTAAAAGCTGTCTCCAACACTTTTCAGCACTGTCACAGCTCTGTGCCTTCGCTTCCAGCAGGGCAGTAAGGCAGCACAGCAAGGAGGAATCCACCAAATGGAGGAACCCTGAGCAAATTTGGGCGAGCTTCCTGAGGCCGCTTCCCTGCTCCCCAAGGGCGGGGGCCTGGGTAACAAAACTCTGTGCCATTCTGTGCCATTCTGCGCCATTCTGGGCCACAGGGATTCTTGAATCCATTGGGAATAAAGTTGCATTCCTGCAGCGCACAAATAACGCGCTGGCAGAATGACCAAAACACGAACATTCATGAGACTGAGCGGTTCACCCCACCATGGCATAACATGGGCGTATAGCTACTTGCTTTGTAAGTGCCTGTCAGCATAAGCAACTGATAATCAATATTTAATGACAATAAATAATCCATGAAGCAGGCCAACGTGTAATTTTGCATAGCAGCAGTGCAGCAGCAGGCACTGGCAGTACCTTGGCTCTGTGCTATTCGTTCCAGTGATTCTGCTTCGTGCAGAGCGAGGTGGGGAGAGGCAGAAAAGAGAGCGAGAGGAGGGAAGCGGCAAATGAAATGCATCTGTTTACTGAAACTCTGATTCTGACTGCAATATTTTGTCCCTCACAAAATTACTGTCAACACAGTGCATGTTAAGATAGAAATAAACATATAGGGAGTGAATGTGCAAGCCAAGCGAATGCAGGGCAATGTTAGATACTGAACAACCAACCTTCATTTTGCTCGCTGTGTATTTCAGTGACAGTTACAAACGTTTAAGCAACTTTTCCATCGTCGCTTTCCTGCAGACATACATCAAGGGGCCTTCCTGCATCTGCAGAACACGGCTGGGGGGATTAAGCAGGACAGAGTGGCAGGTCACGAGGTCACCATCCATCCTTCCTGTTCCTGTATGTAATTTATCAGAGTCTGCAGTGCATCAAAGCACAGCTCTGGGCCTGACAGCTCGCTCTGATCTTTGGCTGCGGAGGAGCTGTGTAATTGCAGCCTTCCTGGCTGCCTGCTTGGTATTTCCTGTACCAGCCAGCACAGGAACGCTGTTCCCAGAGTAGGTCCCAAAAAACACAACTGGGCATGGCTGTGCCATGGGCACGGGGAAGACTCGTTCACATCTGTGTGCTTGGTCTTGAGCTGCTCAGAACTCCAAGGTCCATTTCTTGGCCCATTCTGCTGTCAAGGGGTGAAATCCCACTCTAAAAGCTCTAAATGGCCCAGCCGTCACTGACAGGAAACTAACTCCTCCTGGGACAAGGCAGCCTTTTCCAAGACAGTGAAAGGCTTCCTCAAGACTCAAACTGCTGCAAGAAAAGCATCCTCCAAGTTTCAGATAGAACCCAGATATTAAGACTTTCACTTGAAAATTCAGATGGAAGCTTCTTTACGTTATATCACATTTTTAACACGAGCTGTTTGCTTCTAAATTTGACTTCAATGTACATATTTGTAGATATTCCAATAGCAACTGATTCCAGTGAAACTTATTTTCCATTGTTTTGCCCTAAATACTAATTACTGAGCTAATGTCAAGATAATTTGATGTCTATGTTAACAACATGTCTATAAGGCAAATTCTTATCTTGTCTCAGTGCGTATTTAAGCATTTATTGCTGCATGTCTACTGAAAATTTATGCCTGAAAGTTTTTTTGATCTTTTTGTTGCTGTTAAATGAGGTAGAAATAACTATATATTCTAATTATAGTATTTGCAGATGGCATTTGGAAAAGATACCAAGTAGTGTCAGTTTGCAATGCAGAGTTTGATATTTTGTGTGCTGGCTTCTATAATCAGTAGATTTGGGGTCGGATTCTAACATTTCGTTGTACAGTTATGCAGTGAAATTTGTGTGAGCATTTACCAGAACCGGGCACCTGAATAAAATGAATGAAGACAAAACGAAGTGTCATACAGCACTGCAGCATGACTTGCAGGTAGGAAAAGCCAGGGCTCTTGCTGAGCCATACATGCTGGAGCTATTGAAAGGGGAAGGCACGAGGGATGGATTCTATTCTCCGCGACACCCTCCCAATATGTCAGTCCCTTCGCATGGAGCTGGTGAAAGAAGAGCTGTGCTCTGTGATGCGCTGAAAAGTCAAAGCAAGCTCTTCCCTTTTATGAGAAAGACAAACTACTAAGAAAGAATGATGGCTGAATCACAGTAGCTCTACACTGCAGTATCGGAGAAGACAGCTAGCTGCAAAGATGTGCTGAGTGTCCACGAGAGCTGAGACAAAAGGCTGCGTCACCCCCCTCCTGCACGTGCAACTGAGAAACCTCAGCTCACATACGAGAAGCTGCTCCCACTTCTTTGAAAGGGCAGCCCATATTTACAGGTTTCCTTATGAACTTTGAAGATGGGAATTCAAAACAGCCATTACAGAACAAAGATGAGCTCAAACGAGGCAGACACCAGGACAGCACATTGTTCTTATCACACAGAAACAAATCTAGGATTTCTCTTTCACTACTGAAATACCACCAGACTATTGCATAACTCCATAACCACACAGTGAGAGGTTCTTTATGGAACACAGATTTTGCAAATTTCTGCTAACCGCTCAGCAACTGCAAGTGCTTCAAACTGAATCGCTAGTGACCTTTCTTTGTGAGACACAATTTATTAATTGCGTTTGCACTGACAATGAAGCTAAAGCCTTGCTGAAGATTTAAGGGGACTTGGCTGGGTTCAGTTCCTAACACAGTGACAATATGAGCCACAATGCTTCCTAGTCTCTGTTCCTAAACTGCACCCACAGTCTGGTACAGAAAAGAGAAAAGCTTCCCAAAGCTACAGGACTTCACAGGTTTCTGGGCTCTGGGTCAGCAACAGCAGGAATTCATTGTGCTGCTTACACTGCCAGGGGCTGGAGATACTGCTGTTGCTTGAGATTTTGAGGAGGAGATTCCAGCACTGGTGTAGCTTGTCTAAAATAACAAAAGGCTGCCAAAGGGTTACATTCAATTATGTGTCAGCTCACCCCAAAGCAATGTGAAAAAGTCAGGGTTTTTGACTGTCACTAAAAAAATTTGTTTACTGTTGCCCAAAGTTTATGAGGTTTTCTAACACAGCTGCCATAAATTGAACATCTGGCTGAATTGGGTGGGATACGCAGACCTTCCTCATGCAGTTACTTCCCCGAGCAACAGAGAATGACTCAATGCCCAATTATCCTTGATTTTCATGCAATTTACACAGAAAACATTGTAAATTGCATCTCTCATGTAAATTATTTCAAATGAGTATTCATTAACACAGGTGACTTTGCTTGCCACAGCTCAGCTGGCTCTGGGGACTCATCTGTTCTCCTAAATGGGGATATACACAGTGACTAGCAGGAGCAGGAAGGGGGAGAACAGCCCAGGCAGAAGCACACAAAGAGCACTCGTTCATCAACAAAAACAACAGAGACAACTTGAGAAACATGCACAACATTAACACGTCTTGTCAGCAGCGTATTTATTTCCTTACTGACATTTAAATGTTAGATTAAATCAAATTTAACTCTGGCATCTGTGGCTGGACTCATCTATTGCTTCATTTCAACGTTCTTTCAATAAGGAGTTCCCAAAATATTAAAAAATGTTCAGTGGATATTAATAATATGTGAATTTGAGTGGTAAAAAGCACTACGGTAGAAGGTTGTGAGTTATTAAAAAACGTAATACTGAGGAGTTACAATACACCATTTGCTAAGCTCACACAGAGCGCTGTCTCAAGCACACAGGCACACCGTTCCATGGCCTTCCAGCTCCCACCTGCTGGGACAGAAACCTTTGGAACCAGAGGTTCAGGGGCAGCAGATTAAGTATCTTTGCTTTGCAAAATAAGTATCTGAAAGTTAAAGAAGAGTACGTACTCTATGCACTTTTGCTATGTTTTGGTTTTGATCATTCTTTGACTACATTAACTTTTCCTTTAAATAGATTAATTTCTTCTTTGAAAGCTTAACTACTGAATTCCTGTACAACGTGGGTAGTTTGGGCAGCTATAGCTCTCTTCCCCTATTTTATGCATTAGCCAATAACCAACCATCCTGATAATTACCTACTCAGCTCCTAATTGATCTTTTTCCATACATTTTAGTAAACAACAGGAAATTGGATAGAAGGATTTCATGTACAATTTATGATCAAACTAAACATGCCATCTGTCTTACTGTATTGAAGTGCAAATTGCTGTCTTTCAGAGTGAGTCCTTAGGAATTTATACACTCAACCTCAGTCTTTTTCTTTCAAAAGAAGGTATGGTCAAATGAATGGGGGAGAAAAAGTCATTTTTAAATGGTGTCTAATCTTGCTGTAACAACAGTACCTGTCCCTTTGGATTGCTAAAGCTTGAAGCAGGAGTGAAAACCTGGCAGCATGCTCTGCTCTGGGCGCTGCTGCAGAATTTCTGGGCATCACTTTCATGCTTCAGAAATAGTTGGTATGTACTGGGCTTTCCAGAATAGATTAAGGAAGCCAACTCTTAATGAATTTCCAGTGAGATTTGTGTACTTAGCTGTCAGGTTCCTCCAAGAGCCTGTTTATTACATTTTGAAGGAGGCTTTTGCAACATACAGGATGAGAAGTCAGAATTTTTCCATTCTGCTGTGGACATGGGAGTTTTTGGGCAGGGCTGTAAGGTGCCATCAGCAGGGCAAGGGACCACCCTGCTCCAGAAATGCGCCTGGCTCTGATGCATGGCAGAAAGGGAAGCACCCGCCTGACCAGGAAGCCCTTTCCCTGGAAGGAGGCACTGCAGCCCCATCCCTCCCCACCTCCCCACAGCAGCTCGGCCTCCACGGAGCTTTCTTGTGGGAAGGGTTCATTCCTGTCTTGCACATCTCCAAATCTCCTCTCTTGGTGACCTTTGACCCTGACCACTAAGATAGTACAGCCCTGACTCACCAAGAGCCATGTCTGTGAACTCAGTGTAAAGCAGCTCCATGGTGACGTTATGAATTAATGGCCTGACTCATGTAGTGGTGCTTGCTGTACTCAGGCCGTGCCTGTTTCAGGGCCTAATTCTGTGGATGACAGATGAGTAATTCTGAGGCCCATTTCATTCTCGATCAATAGCACTTGTTCTGAGTTTTTCATGGAGGAAACAGTGTCAGCTTATTGTAATTTTATTAAAAGCTTTTGTTTAGAGTTTCAGTGAATCTAAACCGGCAGAATTCCATTCCCTTCAGCTGAATGATATTGTACTAGTGGACACATTGGCCTTTAGATTTTGCCTTGGAAGACGTCCTCATGGTTGCCAATCCCGACTCATGCTGCAAATTTAGGACATCAAGAAATTGTCCACAACTAACCTTTTACTGCAGGAATTCACATGAGATCTAAAACTTGAATACAGAAGGTTCACAAGTAATGACTTGCAAGCTGCCAGGGCAGCCCATGTGGCCATCAACCTTATTTTCTGCCAGCTTCACTGTAAGGAGGTTCCTCGGAGAGATCTGGATAGGTGTCACCACCGAATAATTTTTTGTGGCAGCTTGCTCCCTCTATTTGGAAGAGTTTGCCACTGCTCATAGGACCAGCAGCGCATCTGTCACCTGGTGGAAACACAGGTATGGGTTTGTGTCCCCATCACCTGGCCTGGCACAGCTCTGGTAACGTGAAGCGTGAGAGGGTCAGAGTACTTGGTGAATTGCAAGCCCTGCCTGGTAACACTGATAGATTGGTAATACTGATGAGCTTTATGAAAAAAATAATCAAAAACCTCTAATTCCCAATTGTGGTTCAGTTCAGGATAACAAAAGTGCTTATATTTAGTCATGGAAATAAATAATGCATGAGTGTTACCATGGCATTTTAGCAGCATTTGGGCCTGGAACAGGCGTTGCTGTCATCCCTTCTCAGTCTGTTGAAGCCTTATACTTTGTGACAGTTCATTTCCTTAACATTAAACTTTAACCAAATGTTATTTCCTTTTATGAAAATCAGTGGTTTCCATTAGATTTGCTTGGGCTAGATTCGCTAAGGAGCATTTATGTGTAATATTTAGTGTCATCCTAAAGCTACTCATCACATTTTCTTCTTTGTTTCAAACTGCAGAAGGAATGTTTGCCAATAAAATAAAATGTATAATAGCAAATCTAATTGCTCATATTGTTTTCATAAATATGCTTGCCAACTGGTTATTTTCATGAGAAAAACACATATGTCCAATTACTTGTTTTAAAAGGTCCAGTTGTGAGATTTCTAGCTTCAAAAGTGTAAGCACTTGCTAATTTGTTGACTACAGTTCTTCAGCATTTTCCCTCCGCGAGCTTTTTTCTGTATGTATCTATCTTAAATTAAGCAACTTGACTATACAGCTTTGCAAACAGCTCCTTGAAAACACTGGCGGAATACAACACATCAAGTGGAATCTGTAAATCCATTTTAAATATGTTCAGGGACTGGTGCCACCTCTCAAGCCTGGATTGCAACTGCTGTGAGAATCTGAAGGTTTTTAATGCCCCAGCTCCCTCCTTAATATCACCACTAAATATTTTTTTCGTTTTGTAAATTACCTTTCTAGGCCTTTTAGTTTCAGAGTAATAACGTGACCCAGAACAGGGATCGTTCTGCACCATCTCTTAGTTACTGATTAGAGTCAGAAGATTTATGACTGGCGCTTTGATTTCGGTTTTCACCCAGGTCTGCACATCTCTTAATGGATAACTCAGCCCTAGACAAGCTTAATAATTCCAGACAACATTTTCCAACTATCTTTCTGTAATTTTTGAATATGTTTTACTTTAACCTTGAGTTCTAGAAGAAAAAAATAATAATTTAACAGGCAAAAAAATTATTATATGTATTTATGTTGACTTCTGACAGTGTTTAAGGACAGTCAGCTAATGCTGCCAGCTAAGCAGAATGAAAAACTGAGCTGGTGTGTACTTAGCAACACCAGACTTCAGCAGAAGCACCATTAGCAACTATAAAATACTGTCATATATAAAACATAATGGACAGAAGGGCAGAGCTGGGGGCAATACTGTCCAAGACCTCAGCTACAAGGACAGCGATTTTAACCTGCTCAGGATGGTGAAAAGACATTGGAATGTTCTCGTGTAGAGATAACATAAATCCACCAAGCCAAGAAAACTTGCTGCCTTTCATTTTCCAGAGGTGAGCAGCCATACCACGCACAAAAAGCTTTCTGACCAGCAAAGCCATTTTCCGTGTAAACATCATACAGTAACTTGTAAGTGCATGCACCTTGTAAGTACTGTCAGGAAAGAATTAAGATGGAAGCATTTTTACCAATAAATACAGGAGAGGGAAAGCTATTATTATATATAGCTTTCCCCATATATATATATAATAATAAATATTATTATATTTATTATTTATTCCTAAGGATATTTGGCCAAAAAAAGTTGCTCAAAGCTAAGGAACTACAACGCCAAACCCAGTACAATGAAGCTGAAGAGGGCTCCTGAAATAACTCATGAGATTAAAGGAGGGTTTTAGGCTTCTTGATTCATTGAAACTGAATAACTGCAAATGACCACAATGACAGTGCCTTTCAGTAGCCGAAAATTTCTTATGGTTAATAGTAATTACTATACATGTGAGAAATGAACTCAGAGCAAGTGAGAATGTATATGACAGTCGGGTAAGCGCAAATATTATACTACTGCTTAAAACTCTTAATACTTTCCATGGCAGGAATTTTAGAATCAGTTAGCCAAAAGCAGTATTTTTTTAAGATGTAGCCACTGTAATTTCAGTGATTCAGCTTGATTCCCCCTGGTATGACAAATGTGATCAAACTTCAGGGCCCTTGGTGAAATTAAGGAGAAAAAAAAAGGTCAAAAATAATATTTCTTTCTCACATTAAGTCCCTGTAACTCTCATTCGTTGTGGTCACAGCAATTGATGTTGCTCTTTAATAATAAATAGCAAGAAAAAAAAAATCTGCTGTGTCAAAGTAAAAACGTTCCCATCTCTATTCTGTTGACAACACATAAATATTGCATATTATACATCTCCCACTTTCTCTATTGCTGCATGGAGAAAAATATTCTTAGTTGCTTACTGAAGCTTAACCCAAAGAAGCAATTAAGAGAAAAACTTAATGAAATGGTGTGCTAATGAGACTAACTCAGTCTGTGGCAACAGCAAATCAGCAGCTATCACGGCTTTCTTGGTTTCCCATCGAAGCAGCAAGCAGAAGTGTTCACCCGCAGCTCTGAAATTCACCTCAAATCTCCCAGTGCCACTCAGATCTCCAAGGGGACATGTGATTGCTCTCCCCACGGCGCGCATGCAGACTTGATAGACCCCACTGCCTTTCCTTAAAACAGAACCACCCTTGCATCATTATTTTTATCATTATGAGACTGAGGAATCCTGGTTCTTGCCCTGACCTCACCACCTTAAAACTGGTGCAAATACTAGCAAGCAGGTGTTGATTTTTGTGGTCTTATAAAGGTTACAGCCTTTTGATGCTTCAGTGCAGTACTTTGTTTGAAAATGAGAGCCAGAAACAGAGTCAACATTTGGGATCTACCACCACAAAGACACAGAGCAAACAAACTTCTTGGTGACTGAGAGTTTGCACAAGGGAAGAACGTGCATTTCCTTTCTCCAGCACACAGTGAGGGCGCAGAGGAAACACTACATGACGGAGACATACCTAGTTTATGCTTCAGAATGTGTATGATTACAAGAAGTATCAGAATAATTGTCTGCCAGTGCCAGAAAAAGAGTACGAGGCAATTAAAAGCACCATTTGTATTGCAAAACGCATACCTGTATACATGATAACATGTTTAACTAGCAACAGGATGAGAGGGAACGGCCTCAAGTTGTGCCTGGGGAGCCTCAGGTTGGATATTAGGAAAAAACCTCTTCTCTGAAAGAGTGGTCAGGAACTGGAAGGGGCTGCCCAAGGATGTGGGGGTGTCACTGTCCCTGGAAGCGTTCGAGAAATGTGTAGATGTAGGTACTAAGAAGCATGGCTTAGTGGGCAACATTGGTGGACGGCGGGCGGTTGGACTAGATGATCTTAGAGGTTTTTTCCAACCTTAATGATTCTATGATTCTACATAGCCTTGCATAGTAACTAGAGTATATTTTGCACCAAGAATTCTGTGATACCCTGTAATACCTCTGCTACATAGGTAAATTGCTGTGGCTTTGTTTGCTTTTTCAATTTACAAGTAGAGAAATGCAGGTAAAAAAATTTAGTATGATTTCCCTATGTTGGTGTTATCAGTTCTGCAGATACCTTTAATCAGTGGTTAAGGAGCATCAGGAGCATGACACCAAGCCCAGACCACAGCTGGTGCAGGCTTTCACCTCTTCCTAACAGCTCACAGAATGAAGTACAGCAGTTTTCAACAGGAAAATGATCCAATGCACACTGGGAGTCAAATGAGATTTGGATCAAACCTGTAATTCATGGAACAAAAGAGAACACAGTAAGACAAAGAGCTCCATTTGGCTCCGGGCTGATAAGGCTGGAAGTCAGCAACTCTGGTTCCCCATGGGGAATTAGCAAAATTCCAGTGATCAACATCCTTGGTGTTCAGGACTGAGTTTGAAATGAGAGACTGGGAGGAAAAGGTGTAAGCAGTTGAAAAGATGGCCATAATTTATTTGGTGAAATGGATACTTGCATTTCCCCAATGGGGAAGTAAAAGCTGTATATGTCAGACTATTTTTCCTATGTAGATGCAAGTAAACACACATATGCATCAAGTGGATAAATATGGTGCCTCAGACAGATCCCTCTCTTGCAATCGTTCTTTCAAATGAGGCTATTTTGTTTGCTCCAGATTTTCACCTGTGACTGCAGAGACATTCCTGTCATGATGTTCTGTGTGGGAGTTTGTTTGTGTCTGCTCGAAAGTCAAAGGTGCCACAAAACTTGGAAACTGCCTCAGTATAGCATCTGCTCTTCTGCACCATTTTTATTCAACATTCTGTCCTGAAAACATAGATGTCATTACTAGGATGGATGATATGCAATAGGATGGCTTAACCCTGAAAGCTGAATTTTCTATACAGATTTTAAAATAGTGCAATTAGGACAGACTGTCATGAAGTGATTAATAGCACAAGGTGCCTATCATTTCTTTTAGTCATAGCAGAGCAGCCCATCAATCTGAAATCTGTTCGGTCACAATAAGTGTCACTTGCTCCCGTGCCTTTCCCCAGGGCCCAAGAAACAGTCTTTATAGGGAAATCGATACTGAGTATTGTTGTGAATACCTTCAGACTAATCAAAAGCATGGATGATGTGAGCGGGGAGAAGGATTTCATTAAAGTTAACAAATTATTGGTGTGGCGTGATGGTACGGTGTTAAATGGATGTCACAGTGCAGACAGCTCATGTTTAAAAAAATACTCATTACATTTTGCCCTGGAGTAATGATTTATGCGATTAGGGTGTTTTCTTGATCTAATCTCTCTTCCTGTCGTAAGATTTTCTACTGCCAACCATCTTTGTTAACATGGAGCACCTTCTATGCAAAATTTATAGCAATAGTCAAATCCCCAGGAAGGTAATATTCCACATGAATGCTTAATTTCAGCAATGCTACATCAGAGCTACATTCATGGGTTCTTTGAGGATCATTAATATATAGGTTTTTTAGTAAGCTTAAATTCTCCTCACTTTAAATCTGATTCTTCTCATCCCACTGTTTGGTTTTCAGTCCCCTTCATGTTATGAGGAATGGCGTGTCAGTGAACTGAATCATCATGCTTCGAAACCACAATGTGATGCTACATTCTTTTGATGAATATGTACATAAGTATGTACCAGAAACCCAGCACTTGCCTTTTGAGCCATGAAACGGCCATCAAGCAGTCATTCCCCACCAGTATCCTATACCAGTTCTAAATGAGAACAAGTATAGCAGCATCTGCCAGCATATTCTCAGGCATTACAGAGAATAGAAAGACTGTTATAATTAACAAGTCAGCACCCTGCAACTACCCTGAGGCAATGTGGGAGCTAAAAATGACTGGAGAAATGCAAGGAGTGGCAGAAGGACTGGTTAAGATCATTCAAAATATGAATTTGCATTAAAGAATTGAGTGGAACTGTTGTCTTAGTAACACATTCCGAGAAGGAAAGCATCCCGGGAAGTTGGCATGCAGTCACTGCAACATCTGCACACCGAGGCAGGTTGGTGAGTCCCATGCACCTGGAAATATCTGGCACAGATTGTGATGGAATTGAGCTAGCACCAGACTAGACAGACCAAAAAGAGTTTGCTTTCTCCTTATGTCCTCAATTTCCCCAGGAAAGCCAGAAAAATAGAAGTGTCAGGTTAAGGCCACTTCTATTTGGGGCTGGATTTGCAAGAGCAAACACAGTAGAGAATGAGAGAATAGAAGGAAGCTTGGCCAGGCTGACTGCTGACCCCTGGGTGATGCTGCCTCCCCCCAAATACCGCTGTGCTGTGGAGCATTAGGCCCTCCCTATCCTGGCAGGTACTGCAACTCACTGCCAACCAAAGCCGGGCACCAGGAGTGGCAAGGTATGTGCTGTTGGTACACCTGAAAGGATTTTCAACATCATGGATTTGTAGCAGAAAAAAGTTGTTATGAAAATATTAAATAAGAAAATAGGTTCAAAGGATGAATGGTGCAAAAGCTCTCTGTCGTGGAAATGTGTTCTGCAATTACAATTTGTTAAAAATGCATGCTTTCCTCCAGGCTATACCATTTGCAGTAACTCAACCTACCTTTGTGGATACTCACAGGAAAAAAAAAAAGAGAAAATGATCTGGAAATGAATCTTCAACAACAAAATTATTCTTTTAAGACCCCCACTGTTACTGTAAAAGCGCAATTAATGTACCAAACAGAAAGATTTGACTGGAGTGCTTGAAATGATCTTTTATGAACAATCCTTCGTAAACATGTCCATACTTCATTAGCCTGGCTGCAGATAGCAGAGAGCTCTGCAAGCACTCACACAACGAATAATCTTTGCAGTAGCACTTTGTTCTTCAGTGATCTGAAGTATTGGTTTAATGGCCAGTAATGAATTTCAGATCATCTGTGATCCCTTGCTGAAATTTTAAATGGTGAGAACTGTGCTTGCAAGTCTGAAATTCAAATGCCTTCGGTGGTTTAAATGTAGAAGAAAGTTAATGAGTCATAAAAAATGGTACATGATGAACATGGCAACCCAATTTACATTCAAATCTGACTTCTGGTCTAAAATGGAAGGTAAAGCAATTAACCAGCAAAGGCGTTAACTGCTTGGGTTATTTATTACATAATGAGCAAATGCATCCACCCGCCACTTTGCTTTGCAATGCCATTTTTCATTTAGTGTTAATGCATTCATAACGTTGGGTTTTCTTCACCATTTTGGCGACTAACAACAGGGCACTGGATCAGACACTGCCTTCAGTTGCTCTACAATTACTTTACAATTTCAGCTGAATATTACATGCTTCTGAATTCTCTTCCCAAAACCTTTCACTGTTCTTGTCACTGTGAAACAGCTGCTGTAGCCCAACCTGGTGATGGAGGGCATTATCTCAGCAGGCTTTTGGTGCATACAAATATTATGCAAGGCCCTCTGTGACTTCGGAAGAGAAGCCCAATAGAAAAGCACCGTGTTACTGTGTATTTTAAACACCTCAGCACACTGGATGTAATAGGAAGGTCCCTGGAAAAAACACCCTTTTAAAATATGTCTCATCTGTGAATGTCCTTTAGGAGCTGCCACCCAGTAGTACTCCACTGGCTTTCAGTGCCCCAGATCTCAGGTGAGGAGCTGCAGGGAACTGCAGCCCTGGTGAGCAGAAGGGCAGATCCACGTGGATGCAGGCTGCTACTGAAGACTGCTTATGGCATTCAGTTCCCACTGATTTGAACCATCATCCCATGGGACTGAGTCATCAGCAAAGCTGATAAATGAATGAGAAATAGAGAGTTATTCAGGCATATACCCAGCCTACCTCGATGAATGTTCGTCTGTGAGAACAAGTGAGAAATATGGTGCGTCGAACATTGCTTCTCCTGAGAGGGCAAATGACTAATAACTTAAATGCCAATCCAGCTTTACTGCCATTGCACTGAAGAGCAAAAATAAGTGCTTACTAAATGAGAGAAGAGATAGGATTAAATACAGGTTAATTTCCAGCTTCCATATAAGAATTAAAAATAGCAAGAAATAAAGTGTGAGAAAGCTAAAAGCAAAGAACGTTGTGTTGTGAAATATATGAAGGCTCTTTGTAACAAAACAGAACACTGGATAGCTGTTTTCATGTGCGTCATCTGCAGAGTGCTGCTCTTTGCTGAAATTAAATATCATTTAAGAATTTGCCAGCTGTACAGCAAATATCTCACACCAAGGGCAGGAACACACACAGACAAATAACAAGTCTTTCGAGTGGCTAGTCTAATTTCATTCTATGCAGTTCACTAAGGAATAATTTACATACTAATAATGTAAATTAGATCAATTACTATTTTCATTTGTATGAAGCCATTATGATTAATAAAACAGGTCATCCTTACAGAGAGGAAGCACACTTGTTTTTCCCTCTAACGGTAGGAGACCTTGGACATCGTTAATGCTAGAGCTAGGTATAAATGCTTTTCGTCTCACACCTAGAATTACTGGGTTTTGTTTTTGTTTTATTCATCAATAAATTTGCATGCAAATTAAAGTCCTCTTTCAGTGGAGCTTTGCTTATCTTCCAGTCTACCTGCGTACTGATGCAGAGATACAGAATTTTAGATCGATTCACAGGAAAGCTCTATGTAAGTTGTTCTGTGAATTTACTGAAGCTACATTATGCAGAAGTACAGGTGTTGGTTGTTCCCATTTTTACTTTTTCATGTATTGCAGACTCGGGTTTTAAAATCTGGAGTGGAATGGGTTTGTATTTTCTGGGTTTCTTTTTGTTTTTGTTTTGTTGGGTTTTTTTAAATCATTATTCATATTTTGTATCAGCAGTAGCTACAGTTGTGAAGAAAATCACCACACCAGTATATCTCTAAGGACACTGTATTTCTGTTACTTCTCCCCTTGCATTGCCAGGTATAATTTTTTCTGAATTTGCAAGAAGAATTAATTATATAACAAATCTGAGTTCACTTGATTAGGAGCATTGAACCAGGGCTGCACTATCAAATGGAAAAAAGAAGGGAAGAAAAGAGGCATCTAGAGAATCATTATTATAAAAACCTGCAGAGTAAAAGGCTTTTACACAGCATCAGAATGGACCCATGCTTGGACTGATGGTGCAGCCCATCAGGGCATAGCCCTCGGGGCCAAGTTGACTGGTACCTGCCCAATGGCATTTGCATGCCACAGGAGCAAGATTCACCCATGTGACAGCATGGAAAATATGCTCAGAAAAAAAAAAATGTAAAAATGTGAGCTCGGCAAAGTGATTAGATCCCTGACAAACACAGCAAAGCTACAGTGTCACACCCAAAGGTGAATGACTCCATACCACAGAACAGGTAGGGTTTGCATCAATATGTCTGTGGGCTAGAAAGGCCAACTTCCATTCACAGCAGATAGGATGTTTGAGAATGTAATGCAGAGTCTGGACTGGGGGTAATGGGCTGCAGAGCTTTGGTGATCACCAAGAACAACATTACAAGGGAAAAAGCAGCAAAAAAAAAAAATGAAGCTGAGCTTCTAAAATTCTTGCCTAGAAACTTCTGCAATCAATATGTAAACCTTGCACAAGGGCTGGCTTTGTTGTTAAGTACTTAACCTCTCCCAAAGCACCAGGAAGCCTTCCTTTGATCCTTGAAGTCTGAAGCAGGTCAAACCGAGGTGCTTAGCACATCATCCTCCTCCATCACACTATATTAATATAAGAATCACGACAACTGTGTGTATACTGTATAGAGAGTAAAGTTTTTTTCTTAAATTAAGCCTAACACCTCCAAATCTCAAGGAAAAAAAAAAAAAAACAACTATTCCTTAGAATACTTGAAAACTTTATAGCAGTTTTTCCTACGGCAATAAAATGCACTTTGGAGTAAACACTTCATTTCATTTTCTTCAGTTACAGTAATTTCATTCAAGCAAGCTCCAACTGTGCAGATAACAGACATCCAAACGTAAGGGCATCCATTTGTCATTTCTTACCTAATGCCACATAGCTCATATCATTAGCTGCCTCATACTGGAGAAATACTGGCTGGTAATATCAGTTTTTTGTGACTGAGTCTTTCACGTTTGACATTGAAATGGATACAGTCAAAGGTATGACACCCCATTACAAACCAGGACTTATCAGAAACACTTAAATTAGGGCTGACAAACATCGGGCAGTTGCGTTTCTCTCAGAGCACTGAGAAGCAGGAGGAAAGGAGTTCTATGCATTTTGAGTCCAGCTACTTCCAGCTACAAATGTACCCATTCACATTCATGCTGTCAGCTCAGCGGTGTTTCCAACGTCCATGTGAGCAATGGCTCGTGCAAAAGGAAAGTGAACAGAGACAAAGATGTTTGCCTATTGATTTATTAAACTGTCAAATTAAGACTAGAATATTGATTTTGAAAAGTGTCAAGTGAGGACGTGAATAGGAAAGATTCTCAACTGAACTATCATCACAAGTATGTGTTTAGTATATCTCTATGGGCAAAATGTCTGGCTTTTATTGTGCATGTCAAAGTTGCACGTTCAGATGGCATTGCAATGTGGTTATTCAGGCGTTTCTGTGGGGGCCACACAAATTCATTCGTGAACATTGAAAACACTCTTCAGAATGTGCAAAGTGCTTGCTGACCTGCTGTGTATTTGACTTCATGTCTTTTAAAATGTAATTAAGAAGCTCTCAAGTATCTATAGCTAATGGAATGTGTAGAAGGAATACATATATTTTCTCTGAGGGAAATGCAAAAAGGCCAGTGAATGACATACCCCAAGAAACAAGAAGCTTCCCAGCCTGAGGCATTGCTGCTGACTGATAAGACAGAACCATGAACAAGGACATGAAAAACAGAAGTCCTGAACCGGTCACTCCTTTCTAGAGGCACAAAGGCAGCGTTCAGACAGCCACCACTTCACTGCGACTGGACATCACCTATGAAAAATAATATCTTAAAGAAAGATCTTAGATATTCAAAGGGAAAACTTCCAAATTCTAACTCAAATGATTTAACCTAATTTGAATTGCATTACTTTTCTCCCCCTCTGAACATTAATTGGAATTTTTGACAGATGGGTTTACTGTCAGTGAGATGAAAGATATGCCCGTCAGCCAGTGTTTACGAGTCAGTCTTCTCAAGCAGAGAGTTAAAATTAAAACCGTTACCGTACCATCAGTTCCAAACCAAACTTAATGTCATAGCCAATACTTCGCAATCAAGTTGTATTTTAAGAAACTAAGCAAGGAATCTTTCACCTTGGCTAGAAAAGGAGGTCTTGAGCATTGGTGCACTGTCTGTTACAGCTGAGGCTGGAAGTGGGGAGAGGGAAAAGGAGCTCAGCAGAGCACCATATGTGGAAGTTCCCCCATTCTGAACCAAGTTCCTGCCCCAAATCGAGCAGGGCACTCCACTCAGATCAGCTGCTTGTAAGACACGGTGTGGCTTCATCACCTGGAGGTGACAAGTTACGGCAGCTTGCTCTAGGCACGTTCTGCCACCGTTATTTCCCAAACTTTCAGCCACATCCATTCCCCAAGGGGAGATGACAGCAAAAACACCCGTGTGTGGCACTGGTGTCCTTCAGCTTTCCCGCCCGCCGCCATTTTGACACCCAGCAAAGGCCGAGTAGGAGCTCCTGGGCCACAGCACAGCACAGCCAGCCCCACACCCAACCCCTGCTGACTGGGGAGGCTTTTCCTGCTGCATCTCGGCAGCTTCCCCTGGTGCCCAGCCAGTGCCTTCACCCGAGTGCTGGCTGGGAGACACAGGTCACGGTCGTGGGAGCTCAGTTTGCCTTAAGAGCAAGAAATGGTCTGGTAAGTTATTTTGAGGCAGCGTGGCTGCACCCAGCGAGTAATTGGATGAGACAGGAGGAGCCTGAGGCTCTTCTGTGGGCCCGTCGGAAGTACTGAGACAAAAATAAAGCAGGGTGACTTGCAATGCTGATTTATCTTGCAAATAGCTCACATCGGCTTCAAGCATTTGTCAGCCGTGACTCACTTCACGGTGACAGGTAGAAAGGTCAATGTTTTCCTCTTCTTGAACAGAGTAAACTGGGGCTGCTAACAGGTAATCAGTTTTCCAATTACTGGCTTAGCAAAAAATAATCAGTTTTCTCCCATCTTTAGCTTGAAGAATCTGAGGCTGTTGGTAATAATGAATTGTATTTTCAAATGCCCTAGAAAAATTAACTACTTCGTATCCGAAAAGCACTAAGGAATAGATTTGAAAGGGAAGAAAATGGGGACAATGGAAAACATTGTCTGGAGCACATGGAAGAAGGAAAAGAACACTGTTGTAGGCTTTTTCGCTTAGAAAAGTGTCAGGTTTTCTATGATTTAGTTACTGATTGAAATTGTAACCCAAGTCAACCAACCCTAGTTACGTTTTCTCCCATGCAGTACAACCTTGCTAACATTTCAGTAGACTGTGTTGCCATAGATTAGTAAATCCATTTCTTTTTCAACTGCCACAAGACTTCTGAAGCTAAAACAAAGAAAATCCTCTGTTTAAGAACTCAAGACAATGTTGCAGCTCTAAATTCCTTCAAAATAGTGCAGGAGCATAGAGACAGAAGGGGGAATGGTAAGAAAAAAAAAATCCCCCAACTTGACAATTTAATGACAAAGCATGCAGGTATTTTGAGTTTTTTTATGAAAAATCAAAATTTTTCTTATAGAAGAAGGCAGTTTTATTGGCTAGTTCACATTTGAGGGCAACATTTAGCAAAGCTGTTTAGTAGTCTCATCTGGATGGATTTTTTCCCCTATGGCAGCAGGTACAGCAGTGGATTGCAGCTGGACTCATTTGTCACACTGAGGTCATGGAGGTGTTATGACTGAGAAAAATAATCACATGTATTGCGCTAGAAAAGCATTCCCTTGAGAGAGTGAGGGGATATCACAAACAATTCTACTCCCCTCTAAGGACACCTCATTAGGCAATCTGAAATGGGAAGCCTCAAAGTGGGTTAGAGGGGAGGTTCAGGCAGTTTTTCCTTTGGGAAAAAAAAAACATAAAACGGTGAATCCACTTTGGTGGGTTCACAGGCATGAAAGACTGCTCAGAGAGATTGCAGTGTAGAAAGGATCAGCTACCAGTAACTAAAATGAAATGTTAGAGGAAGGTACTCTATACAGAGTTTAATTATGTCTATTGCCCTCTTCCTAACGCTGCAGATATGACTCAGATACAGATATCAGCTAAACCCACATGCGTTCTAAGCAATTGTTTCGTTTGCTTTTGTGGCCTCTTGATTTATTCCAACAGAGAAAGTACAAAGCTCTCACAGCTGCAGGAATGGAATACTATTTATCCAACATCCTACAACCTGATTGTACTTTATATGCAATAAAAGAAATTACACTCGTGGGTTTGCGCCTATTCTTCAACCTTTTTAAAAGCTCTCTGAATGGATTAGGTGTTTGGAAAACTGGACAGAGAATGTCATGGGCCAGTACTGCAACAAATGTCAATTTTGTTCTGATATTTCATTTGCTAAGAAACGTTTCATTTTGGATTTCTCAGCAGGGTGCAGACAAGCAGAAGCAGGTAGAATCCAAGCTGGCTTCTGCCAGTGCAATGCCCTTCTCACGCATTTTCCAGAGGCAATACGGGAATGAGTTTATTTAGAACTGAAATTAGCTTATTACACTTTTTTATTACTAGCTTCCGACCAGGGGAGCAAGCACTTGCTAATATTCAGAATATGCTGCACAATTTTTTTTTTAACAAGAAATGTCATAAAAACAGTACAATCAGAAGTGTACTCTATTTTTTGGTTAATTTAGACAAGTAACAGAACTTTGCAATAAATACATCAGAATAATGGAACCCATTCTTTTTTTTTGGTGCAGTGATTCCATGAGATTTGCACTCAGTGTGCTGATTACAACATTTCAGTAGTAACTGAAGTAACTGCAGTACTGTATGCACCTGTTTGCTCTGTTTTACTGAGGCTATGCTAGCATTATCATGAAAAAAAAGTATTTCTGAGCATTTTAAAAACCTACAATTTTTATTTATTTCACTGCACTATACCTTTGATCAGTGTCTGACCGTGTAAAGCAGGTCAGGTTTTTTTTGGAGGGGGCAGGATTTCAATGATACGATGGCAAAACCAGCAGAAAGCACAGGAGGGTGGGGATGGCATCAGTTGGGGCAGCCCCTACAGCAGCACCGCTGCTGCCCTCTGAATGATTCATGAGCTCTCCATCAGCCTCCCCAACTTCTGCATTTCAGAAACACGCCAGTGCAGCTGTTTGTAGATGCAACCAGGCTTTGTGTGTTATAAATAATAAATCAGTTACTTAGATAGTAACACACCCAAGCGGTTTCTCTGAACTGGAGCTGTTGTCCAAGTTGTAGAAATGGTAACGGCTTTGTTTCACCTCTGCCTCAAAAGGACTGACAGCAAGGGAAGCCAGAAGCCTGAGAAGAGTTTTCAGGAGGCCACGTGGGCTTGACTTCCATGGACCAGTTACATCACAGAACATCTTTTCAGCTGCACTGCTTTCTCCCCAGTATCCTGCAGGTGACAGCCATCCAGAGAACTTAACCTAAGAAGATGGCAGAAGGTTTGCAGCACTGACAGGCATCAGGGCAGGCTCGTAGCCAGAACTGCATTAGGAGCAGTGGTTGCGTGGCCTGGGACACCACAGGGAATAAACACTAGCGGGAAAGGTCTTCAAGTTCCTCACACCAAGAAGGGAGAACATGATCTGAGCAGCTTCACGACAAACCTGACCAAAAAAATCATGTACTAAATACAAGTGTGCAGCTGCCAGCGCGGGTGAGCGCTCCTGCTGTTCCCAGGCGAAGCGGAGGTGTGAGCAGCAGGAAGCTGCTCCATCTGCAATTCTACACTGCTGCTAGGCTTGAAAAAAAGGGGAAAAAAAAAGGCCTAAATTTTAAAGGAGATTTTTAAAAATCTGTTCTTACTCGGTACTATGTCCTTTAGATGCAATTCATTTCAGTTCATGCTGTGACATCTTTAGAAATACTGAAACTAAGTAATGTGGTGTTTGATTCATTTTGGATAAGCTTACAGAGGGGCTGTCTTGTTGCTTAGGCTGTTGGCAGCCCGTCGGATGAAATGAGCCTTCATTTTTTAATGATGAAGCAATCCTGCCAAAAGAGCACACGGAGAAAAGCAGCCAGCGGGCTGGCTCTGCACTGGTGTCAAAGAGTCAAATTTCTAGCTTCATTATTTATTTAGCTTTTTAAACTGAAGATGGGAGTGATCCCACTTTGCTAGATGGGAAGACTTCAACAAGGCTGTTTACTTCAGATTCTGGCACTGCCATTTCCTTTCTCAGTAATTTGCATTCATTCAAATACATTACTTCTCCAGCTTTCTATCCTCAGACAAATAAGAGGGCTGCACTTCCCATGTGCCATTCCCTGCTTCCCAGGGAGCCAAGACTTGGAGATGTAAGTGTGCTTAAACCACAAGCATCTTTTCATTTCTTCTTCTGGTCCAGATGTTTGCAGAGTTTTGATAAAATCCAACACAGTTTGTGCCCAAACTGGGAGCCTCCAGAGCTGTTTTGCTGCACCCAAGCAGAGGTCACAAATGCAGACATTGCATGGGTTTTGGTCTTGAAAGAACAGCTAAAAGAGTGCATAATTAGAAAAAAGACAAATGATAATCGCATTGAATCATTTTAATGGAAATCATCTAAGGCATTCATTTCAGAAGCAAACAGTCTACATTAAGCTATCAGAAATGTAAATGGCTAAAACCACAGTGGAACATTTAGAAAAAAGCATATTGTCTTAGTATCAAATATCTCCTGTGAAATGTAACCACCTTTTTAGAAGACACAAATAGATTCTTTCACAGAACATACATTGAAATTATCAGAATCAAAGAAGTTCTGTGACTGATGATACTGGTACAATACGGTATAATTCAATTTTCTTAGTCAATCTTTGACAGAAAGATCTTCTTCCATTTATTTCTGTTATGAGAAAGCTCAGGTGTATATGATTCACATGAGAAGTACACAAATTCTCTACAGCCCAAAGCAAAAACAAACTTTGTTTCCTTTCAGCTATATACCACCTTATTTCCTTCATTCTCTTAAGTGTTGATTACATTACTCATTGACATTCAAAGTTTCTGAAAGAGCAAAACAATACACAGTCAATATCATAATACAGATGTGGCTTGAGTGCTCCTCATCAAATGAAAGAGTCTGACTTAGAAACAGTTTGTTAAAAACCTTCATAATTCAACGTATAGAGCTGTCCCCCCAACCCTGACACTGTTTCCAACCCCAAACCATCGTCTCAGTCAGATGGGGCAGCATCTTTTTCCTATTCTCTGGTTTTCCAGAGAAGGAATGTGTGCATGAAGAGAGGAATTTGATAAACGGGTGATAAATGACCAACTTACTGCTGACTCTATAAGGAATATTATCTTGTGCAATATTGCAGACAAGTTTGATTATTGTCAAAAAAATGGACCATGACAAAAAACATAACACCTCATACAATACAGTCTGTTTCCTTTAAGTTTTTTATTCATAACTTTTGGCTTCACTAGAAAAAGTCATTTTTCCCTTAGCGCTCGGAGCTGTGATTTGAGGATGATCTATGAGAGAAGCCACATCCTATTGTGCGGCTCAAACAACCTGGCCTTCTGAAATTAAGAAGTTGTTTTATTCCAGGCAGAAAAAGGTAGTTATATAGAGCCTGAAAGAATAATTTAGCTGGCAATATAGCTGCATGAAGCACAGACAAGAAAACACTAGAGCTTTTCTCCCCCCACATCTTGACTTTCAATCTCAGCTGCATTTACAGTTAGGGCAGAAGGCAGCTTTTGACTTGTAAGCTGATCAGATTTGACCTACAAGTTAGAGAAATGAATATAGAATTCTGTTACTGTTTTTCTAACCATACAGTATTTTGTAAACAGCCTAAAATGTACCAAGTGGGAATAGAATAATAAAATGTAAAGCTTTCATTTACTTCATGCTAAATCTAGAAAAATGCTATCAAAGCCGCTACTCCAATTGTGCAAAGAGATCAAACCAGGACACTTCAGAACTGCCTCCCAGGTTTTGCAGATATTGCCAAAGAAAAAATACTGAAATGAAAAATTGGCTAGCTGTAGATGGACGCCCCTTTCTCTCTCCCTGTGTTCCTCACTTTTTAGATCCATAGCTTCACAAACATCTCTTTTCCTCTCATCCTCCTCTAATGGGGTATATTAGCTCTTAATTGTGCATGCTGCCATACGATCTGTCCTCTGATGTTAGGGCCAAGGCATTTTACTCTCCACCTGTCTTGTTTTTGAGCATTGGTAGTAAAGGCCATCTTGAATGCCAGGCACTAGTGACAAGCAGCAGGATTTCCAGGGCTGCAAACAGTTCCTCAGGCTAGAGGTACTGCGCAGGCTGGATGCTGCATCTTTTCACAGCAACACACTGGCCACCTTTAAGTGATGCACCTGAATAATTTCCTATGTTTTGCTAGCACTTTGTTCAAGCCACAGTGTAAGCAGAACCACATTTAACCTCGAAGTCAGGAAGTCTCCAAAAGGATTCACCTACAGTTACTCCAGCTGAGATGAGCCTGAATCTCAGATTAGGCACCAAGAATCCTCTTCTACCAATTGGGTTGTAGCAGCAATGGAGGTGTGCAACCCTCAGCATGCATGTGTTCAGCTTATTCCTTTTCCACAACTATGTGAGAAGTGAAGCTGGCGTGCATCAGTCATCATTAACTGGCATCCAAATCATCATTTACCATCGTGATTACTACTTTTCCTTAGAGAAACATGTTGCTTATAATTCCCTTCACTTTCACACTGTGGCAACAAATGATGTATATTCAAACTGATATAAAAACCATTAATATGCACAAATATGGAGAAGAATCTGCAAAACAAATAGCAAAAGAAAATAGCTTCTAAAATAGACCAAGACATCCTGCAGTGACATTCAAGAGGAAAAAAGCCTGTTTGTCATTGGAATAATAAACACTACTGGATGCCAAGCAAACACACCACCAAAGGAGAACAAACTTTACTGTATTACTCTCTGTTAGTCCATCTGCCTCCTTCCACTCAGCTTCCCCACCTTGTTTCTGATTTGCCCTGGAGTGACAGTGGTCTCCTGCACTCGCAAAAATTAAAGTATTGTAAAATATTCAGTATATCTACATTACTGATCTATAAAAAACTGATCTATATGCCAGCAGGGCAGATGGCCCAAATACTTGAATAAGGCAAAATGCCCTGGAATGGGTTCATGAGTTTGCACTTAAAGGCTCGAGAGATGGCTACTTCTCAACTGTGGAGTCTTCAGTTACACAAACCATTTCTCAGCCATTTGTGCTATGGGGAACAAGAGTCAGGGACAGATAAGCTGGGGAAGGGTTAACCGCACACCAGCTCACCTCTGTGCAGAACTGCACGAATGGTGTGGGCAATAAAAGTGTGCTGCTAACAGAGAGAAAATGAGTTAGAGAAGAAATGAATACACATGGCTTTACCCAGCAGGAACTTCCCTCCTAATGAAGTCTGTCTGTGCAATTTCACACAGAACTCACTCTAAACTGCGCTTCTCACCACTGGTCAGTTAGTGTAAATTACTGCTGGGTCCGTGTTCTTCTGCCTCCTGGCAATTAGGCTTACTCAATTTAAAGACCATTTTTCTTTCTCATTCTCAGGAAGAAGAGGAAGAAATGCTGCCAACTTATCCACAGAGCTTCAAAACTGCATTTGAGAATAGTGAAACAGAGAAAGTCCCAATGTAATTTACTGCAATACTCATTTTGAACCAATCTTACCCTTTCCAATTTCCTTTTCCTTTTATAACAGGCACCCAACTATGAAAGCCCTAAATTGAGAATAATGAATCAAATAACCTATGTCATGTAATTCAGTTGAAATCTTCTGTTAGCCCTGCTTCCCATGATGCTATTAAAACTTGGGTGTGTCACTGCTCTACTCCATGCATAACGAGTTTTGTCATCCAAGTGGGCAGGATACAGAGAGATGCAATTAACCAACCTAGTGGAAAGCAGTGTTATTGACTCTCTCTGTAGGAAGGAGAGTCTCACTATAGAACTATTCGCAGCTAAATAATCCCAGTTTCATTTTCTTAAACATCCCTAATCAATTCAGGTAAGTATGAAAAAGTAATCTGGAGCAGCCTTAATGTGCCCTCTGAGTAAACGCTTAAACCATAGGTTGATGCTGTGTCCTACTCAGATTAATGGACAATAAAGTATCTTCATTTTTACCAGGTTTGCTTATTATCAAGGAACACAGATAAATATTTGATAGGGGAAGATGTTATTTAGGTTAAACTAAAGTACTCCTCCCTGGTAGATTGCTATTAAACTGAAGAAAGGCATCCAGAAAAGGGAATTAAAGTCTTGGCTAGCATTATGGTCTTAGTTGCAATTTGTTTAAAAACATGGCAAATACAATTCACAAAATTAAATGATTGGGAAGGCAAGCCGTATCTAGATAGGATTGTTGCTCAGTTTCCCATATGTCTTACTGGCAAAAAGCAGCAGCAAGAATCACAGAGTCTGTGTTTGCTATTTCCTTACTGAAAGAGAATTTAAATTTGGCATCACTATCTCCGCTCTGAAGAAAAGGACACTTAGCACATTAGTTCTAAATCTGTCCAATGGATACAGTCTCAACTCAGGGACGGCAACTCATGGTAAATATTAAAATAATTATGAAAGATCAACATAACTAAAAAATCGGTATTGTCCCAAAAATACATTGTTGGTAAGGAAATGTATACCTTGAATCTTCATCCACTATGAATGATATTTGAAGTGCAAATATTGCAAACCTTGATTCAAAAAACTACATAATCACATTTCAACTCCATGGAGACAGTGACTGAACACGTACAGATTTCCCTTGAGTAATGACATTTCATTGAATAGAGTGAGAAGGAGGAACCTATTTTCTTGTTTCCTACATATTTCTCTACAGTGAGAAAATAAGTAAAAAACGAAATATGCCATGCTCCTGAATATTCAAATCTCCAACCAGAATGAAGATGCAAAAAGGAATGAACTACAAGAGCATGTGGTAATAATACTCTGCAAACACTCAAGCTGACATTGATAAAACATGATTTCAGTTTCTTCTTGATTAAAAGACAATGAAGGAAACCACAACTAGCGCTAAAGTTGATTTCCACATGCTTCTGTAAATCAGCTTTATTTTACACCAGACTACCCGCATGAGTTTGGTTACACTGATGAGATAGTCAATGTATTGCTTAGACCATATCCTCATCCAATGCTCAAGGAGCCACAATAGCACGAGTGTTAAAACTCAGGCTGTGCTATTCATTACTTGGAGTAGATTTTCATCACTGCCAAAGATTCATGGCAAGCTAGTTTTTGTTCATGAGCCAGAACATTTTAATTGTTTCTGCTTGAGAAAAGTTTTAATAGATACATCCATTTCCTTTCCAGTCCATTATTTGATTAATAAAAGGATGAAGGAGGCCAGTCCCCCCTGTGTTAGTGCGGTGTTTGACTAGCAAGTGGTTATTAACTGCACAACTACAAGAAAATGTCAAGAGTGGAGTCCATTCCCAGGGGAATTAGCACCAACAAGGTCTGTGTCATTACTTCTGGAAAGCCTGAAGCTTCCAGTGCACCTGATGCAGCTACAGTGTGAGCGCTTTCCAAGATGCCCTGTTCAATACTGTCAGTTCTTCAGAAAAGCAATTCAGAGTTCATGATTTGTTCTAAATCATAAGAACATCATTTACAGCTGCAAGCTGACTTTGTACAGATGTGCACTGTTTAGTTCTGCTCCATGGAAGAGCATATTCACCAAGGCCAGAACTACCAAAATTACAGAGTAGGGAACAGGATAAGAAAAATGTCCCAATCCTAATAGGCACCAGCAATACCCTCTTGTCAGCCACTGAATCATGAGCGACAGAACATGAAGCAGAAAGCAGCATAGGTCTCATCTTCACTACTGCTGGGAATAGCATCCATAACTCTTTGGTACCAGCTATCAGAATGTGTGTTCAGAGGGAAAATGGTCTTCATGAGGTGTGGTGACACAGGAAAATGCCATATAATTGTTTAACTAACGCACTCTCTAAGCATCAAGTTTTAAGCACAGAACTGAGATCCAAAATTCTGGTACTCTGCACATCTAAACCTCAGTGTTTTCAACTAATGTCGAGGATACAGCCATTTTACAGACTTCATTACATTTATACCACTTGAGGCTGTAAGTACTTTAGTCTGAGGAAGAGAAAAACCTATTACTTGACTTTGAAATATTTGCATGCCTTTAAATCTTGCTAAATTTTGAAGGGTGGATAACAGTTCATTCATTCTCCAACTCTGATTCTCCTTCTCCTATTTATTAGCAGCTGTTTCAGAAAATTAAACCATCTGCTCTTTGAAAAATGAGTATTACTGAAAATAAATAGTTTAGCCTTGGCAGTAAGTTCATCCAGACTGCAACTTGTCTTACCACTGCTGCTTCTACTAATAAGATCACAACTACAATATTACTTCTGTCAGGAATCCTCCTAATTGCCTTTAAAAGTGAACTATGGTTCAGACCAAAATTGTCAGCGAGTTGCTGAGAAATCTGTGCTCGGTTTTTCCAAGTGTCTGGAAGAGTGATTTGCTTGTAATGCAGGCTACTTGAGAAAAGTGATGGGCCTAGGTGTTCATTAGTTTAATTAATGTTATTTCAACATAAATAGTAATTGATAGATTGTTAGCAATAGTTTTGTTTTCATAAACTACAAGCAGAAAGGAGAAGTTCCCAGGCTTACATTATGCAAACTCTGAAGCTTCTACTTGGTTGTGCAAACCAAGCAATGGAAAGAAATATTTTACTTCAGTGAACACAGAATGAAACCCTACGTAGATAACTGATAGCACTGACTGGAAAATTGGGGATGATTTACATTCAGCATTATCACTGCAACATTTAGTTCAAAACAGTTCATCACAGAATATATGGGGTTTTGTACATGAAATGCTGTGGGCGGTTCGTTCTCTGTATTCTAACCTCCAGAATCTCTCATCTATGCTATCATTGGTTGCCCAGCATCAGTTTTGGCCTGGAAAGTAAACACAGTCACTGAAGACTGTATTCTAACAGTGCTGCTGTTCTTACTCTTCGCCTGCAAAACCTTTCAAATAAGGATTTCAAAAGGCATTAGGAACACAGTAATCTTCACAAGCTCCTCCTGAGGTAAAATCTCTGGTGAGGTAAAAGGATTTTTCAGATGTTGGAGCCCGCCGTTATCTTCTTAAATGTCTCAGGATGTAATGAAGATGTCAGTGGGATCTTTGTCACTTCTGAAAAATTAGGCCAATTATTTCAGTGCCAACTCACTGCACAGCTTCAGAAATCTGTCCTGGAAAATGTCAGCCCAATACTGGTCTTAGTGAGTCAGTGATAAACAAATTTGCGAGCAGCACAGGCACTCTAAGGGACTGCAGACAGGAGCAGAAACACACTTTTCTTTTTCCTCATGTCCTGTGAAGTGATAAATCTGCACCCTCTCAAAACACAAGGTCCCAAGTAAGCTCCCCCACTTGCCCCAAATCAGGCCATTTCAGCTAAGAATCCCATCTCCCTGCCTCCTACTCTAATGCCTGCAAACTTCTAGCATCATTAACCTCTTTTTCACATAAAAGCCTGCATAAAAGCAGCCCTTTCTTCAGGTTATTTTTCAAAAGACAGTGCATCTCCAGCATAATGGTTAGAGCTCAATTGCACCATTGTTAGTTTTGATGGTCTCTCAGCAGTGAAAACTGGAATGAAGCATCAGATGCCCTATATACACTAGGTGCTGGACATGTTGGAAGCTGTAATACTATACAATACATAAAATCTTTTTCTACTACGCTTCCTGTCTCCTAAGAGTAAAAGCTTACAGCACTGTTAGTTTGGGGGCAAAAGAGCAGAGGATGGGAGCAAACATTTCATTCAGTGGTCACCACTTTGGCTCAGGGGTTAAATAAATGTACCACATTTCTTTCAGGTAGCAAAGAGGAATTATTAAAAAATAAAGCAAAGTGAAAATCAACTGGCTGAATTAAAAATATGTTAATATTTTTATTGACATATTGCATATCAGCAGGAGCAAAATGAAATATTCTTTCTTTCAGAACATGCGATCATTTGTGTTGCCAGAAAACTGTTTTTTGAAGAGAGGAATGTCTCTCTGTCCTTTCCTGTATATGGGATATGCCATCCCCCTAATTATATAACTATAAATTCCACTCTCTCCAATGCAGAGATGTTCACGAGATGCAGATGGCTTCGTAATTCACTAGTGATGGAGGCTAGAGTAATTAGGCTTCCCCTGTGGAACAGAGAGTAATGCCAAATTTTGGTTGATAAATAACTTACTTAAGGAGACTTAAAAATGGCAGAACGGCCTGGGGTAGAAGAGACTTGAAGATCACCCACTTCCAACCCCTCTGCAATGGGCCAGGAGTCACCCACTGGATCAGGCTGCCCCATCCAACCTGGTAATGAACATCTCCAAGAGGACTTGGGTCCTCTTACTGGCTCTACTTCAACCTGCTCTGTGAAACAGGCACCTTTTTTCCCCAACCCCTATCATATCTTCTCCGTCTGTCAAGTTTTGTTTTTAAATCTCTAGGTTCAGAAGTAAACAGATTTTCATCCTATATACAATTCAAATGCAAAGAGTCACAGCTATGACAGAGAAATTCAATGAGACAGCTGGATCACACGCAAAATTGAGATACCATCCAATTTTCATTTCAGATTATCAAAAACCTTATTTTCCGTTGTTCGAGTCAAGCAAAATCCATGTATTCAACACTAAATATCAAGTAGACTGTGAAGCGATATCAGTATCATGTCACTGGAAATACAGATGTACAAACTAAACTAGAAACATTAAATCTTGCGCAATCAGTCAGCAAAGACACACCTTGATGCATGGAAGGTATCCCTCCATACCCCGCAAAGTCCAGCTGGACTAGGAGAATTTAACAGCTTTAGTCAAGGTTTTAAGGCATTAATGTACACATGTATGTGTATTATCAGGATGAATCCCAATGGTCGTTAGTATGTTTTAAATGCTTAACTGAGAAATAGCCTAACTCCAAACATTTGTCACCTTTTACCTCTCAGATGAATTATTTGTCCACATAACCCATTTAAACAAATCACTGGAACCATGTTAGAGAATGCAAAGGACCTAGCAGCAGCACACATTCAGTAGATGATCACAAGGAATAAATCCAAGGTGCAACTTAAAGTACTAAAAGACTATCAGTGGAAAGCTAAGTACACAAATGCTATCAGAAAGAGAAAATTCACTTTGTGGGTGTCTCAGGCCCACGCAGTGTCCTCAAGTTATCCTCTCTGTGTGGTGCAGGGAAATCTATGTTTTCAAGAGGAGCACCCTGACAAACAGGCACAAGAGGAATTCAGAGGCTGGTCAGAGAAGTTTTTCTATTTATTTATTTTATCTATTTTTTCTTGTCACGTGAAGACCATTGAGTTGGGATTTAGAGGTGGTGACTGAGCCATTCTGAGTCTTTTCTGATTGCCTGTGATTGGAGTCGGCCTCATAGCAAAGAGCACAGCATATGATGAACAGGCCGCGAGCAGAGGGGGCCCTAGAATTCACTACTTCTTTAATTAAAACCTGAGCTGGATAAGCTGTTCCTTGCTTTTATTTATTAATAAGGCTGCTTATAAAAGAAACCTTGCATTTTCAGCTCGCACAGTACGTGATGATAACTGTGTGGGAGCTGGCTGATATACCACCTGTCTAGCACTGCTGATCTGCACGTGCCTGCTGAATTAATTCTAGCAACAAAAAGAATAGAAAGGGTATAGATTATGTTGCTTGATATTTTGGTGGCCAAATGAGCTCTTCAAAAAGCTCATTAATTAACTAATTATTTGTATTTTCCCAAGTGTGTAGCTGTTCTCATCTCAGTGGGTTATTTTCATGACTTTTTAAGCTTCTCTTGATCTGAGCCTTTACCCTTCTGATTCACAATGCTTTGGATTAGAAAGGACTCCCTCAGGAGCCTTCTGATCTCACGCCGTTCTGTTGTTATTGTTACTCGTATTGGGCAGATTCATAAGACAGCTATATTTCTATCTGCTAGTTATATCTTTATTTTATTCTGCAGTTAGCTACATCAGGTGTACCTGCACAATGCTAATGGATCTTGCTTTACCCCTCGAAAAAAAAAAACAAACAGAAAAACTACACGAGGACACTCTTTTTCATCTCACCCTACCGAACAGCAGCTGCCTCCCCACCTCCTTCCTGCACCTCATGTAAGAACTACAGACCTCAGTGCAGTCAAAGCTCGAAGTTGAGCCTGTAATTTCTGAATAAATATTCTCTGCAGTGGGTCAGAACCTAGCCACTAAAGTTGACAGTCGCTTTGAATAAAGCCTAATGTGCTTAACTTGATGCTGTTAACTTCCTACTAATACCTGTTTTTCCCCTGAATACTTTTCGTATGTGCAAATTGTAGCAGGCATAGAACTCCCAATGGGTCTTGCTGGAGTCACGGGTTACGCAAATACCTTATTAACTGTAGTCAGAATTGATGTACTCAGCATGATTAACTTGTAGCTCCATTACACAGTTCTTAGGCATTCAAAAAGCAAAATAGCAGTTGAAACAGAAAAGGTTCTTTTAAAGAGAGGAAAAAGAAAAACCTTAAATGGAGATAGATGGGAAAGTATTTGCTTCGATTGTCTTACAACTGCCCTAGTACCATAACAAGAGAACTGATTCATTATAGTTAGCTTCAAAAAGAGGATCAGCAAGCCTTCCAAATTCAGGCTAAGCTGTTTGACCAGGCCAGTTCCTGGATCCAGTTCCAAGATCAATAATTTGCTTCAGTTATTAACTGAATATATCATGAGTTGGCAAAAATACCATGAACTTTTATTCTGTCTTTTTGTACGAACAGTGCAACTGTAAAGCTATCGTGTGATGGAAAGCACAGCAAAAATAGCAGGGTAGCAAAGCCCTAAGCTACAGCAAGTGAGGATTTGCTCAAATGCAACAGCTATGGACACAGAAACAAAGGGGGAAAAAACTGCTTACCCTTAGCAGGCCTCAGGTACGCAGGGATCTCCAGCAAAATACCCTTGCTTCCACTGCCAACCCTTAAATGAGGTCTGGGAAGGGGTGGATCCTGGCTCCAGCCCTTCCGGTCACTTGGGTACATTGCATGCACCTGAGCTCCCCTGGGCTGGCCCTGCCTGCCCACCAGCTGCTCCATCACTGGTGCAAGCCGTGACTCAGCATTTCCACAACAGCAACTAACAGTTTAATCACATCATGCTTTGTGTTCCCCTGCAAGTTACTCAACACAAGCAGGTCACTGCAAACAGCGCAGGGATCCTGCTCTAATTAGTTGCACCCCTTTTTCCTGTCCTTTCTAATTCACCAATTAACAGTTCTGCCACGAGATCAAAGGAGTCAAATGCTCTCTAATTCTGGTATTGGTTAAATGAATGATGAAACACCCGTTTTCAGTTCTGAGTCTTCCATAACACGAGTATTTTCAAAGCCATTTTAAAGTGTAAAGAGTTTACGTTCACAGTGTCCGCAGAATATAATCGCGAGAAGCAGAATTACACTCTTTTGTGTATCCGTAAATGCAACAGGTGGAAGTTGATCATTTATTTTTGCCAGCTCTTTTCAATTTTCTTGAGCATCCGATGTTACGGTAACACCTCTCTTTCAAGCTCACAAGACTTCATTAATTTAGCTATTGATGTTCTTGACAGTCTACAAAACTGACCCCAAGCTAATGGTTCCCTAGTTTCTCTGGAAATTGATTGCTCTGGATCTGATGCCAACAATACAAATTGAGACTGTTTATGAACAAAGTACTTTCTCAAGGCAGCAAATGCCTTACGACTTAGAGGTGGTGCAAAAGGCTGACGTGCACCTGACAGCCTTCTCAGTGCTAACTTAGCAGCCAGAAGGGAGCAGAGCTCTGAGCCAGTGTCGGCCAAGTGGCAGAGCAGAACTGGGAGGTCTGGGCTGTCTCTACTGATGTCAGTGAGTTGAACTGTTCATAGAAAAGATATTAAGATTTTTATCAATCCAAACAAAAAGCAAATTCATTAGCGTCATGAAAGAGTAATTATCTTATTGTCCAGAGGTAGTTATGCAGCTAATGACCTGAAGATGGGAGTGTAATTAGAGCCTTCAGTCATGGGTTTCACTCACCCTAATATCCTTTCCTGTCTCTTCATTTATGTTCCATTCATTAAAATTGCGCAGATCGTTAACTCATTAATAACTGCAGAATGCAAATGCAGTGAGGTAAAGTGAATGTAATGGCTTTTTGGTTATGAAGTACGCACCAATGCTGAGATGATACATTTCTTAACTACCGCTATTAGAGTGCTTCTGTCAGCGAAAGAAGCCCAAGAACAGTCATGCTGACAAGAACCAATATTTAACTTCTAAATAGAAAACTCACCCAGCAGGCAAGTAAGTGAGGGACCAAACAGCTGCTCTAAAAGATACGTCTCACAATGTGCTGGTCTTGCTCCATCTTTCCTGATGCAATCCAGGAAAATACCACCAGTTGCTTGCTGGTGGGAAAGCAGTAGGAGGAGTGCTCAGAGTTGCTGCAGTAATACACTAACTAGCTTCAACGCTTTGCTTTACGGATTGTGACGTATCTGGGGTGCTCTGTATGTTGCTGTTTTGAATAATCCAGTCACTGGTGGCACAACAGCGAACCCAGATCACACCGCTGCCCTTTTCTGGGCAGTTCAGCCAGCTTTGAAAAACGACTATACTTTTACAAGTATCATATCAAAAAATGTTAATTAACAGAGCACTTCATCACATTTTTGGGCACTAATACATCAGATGTAGATGTCATTTTCATTAATAGCCTCCAATATTTATATTTCTCGAGACTCTGAGAAGAGAACTATTAATGGACTTGAGAAGAAGAGATAATTTTCTTGCTGAACGGTGTCTGTGTGATTAAGTGCTCTATCTCTGGTAACAAATGAATGCAACAACCTTTAAATCCTTTCCATACAGACAAATTAATGTATTTCTCATAATAATATTGCTGGAAATCTAGACAGGCCAGTGCATCTTGGTGACTTTCTCTGCATGACTCAGATTTACAGCGCAGCACTGGAAAAAAAAGAAAGGGCTACGATGACAAGTTGACAAACAAGTTAAAATAATATAATTTGTGCTATGTCATTTGCATGCTGTCAGCACACACATAATTCCAAAAATTACTGTGGGTAAATCCATTATAGGTCTGCTAAGCACTGCTGCTGGGGACGTTGAGCCCTGACGCCTCGTCGTCCTTTACGCCCATTAGCAATCTGCATGGCAGAGCTGCATAGCTCTTGACTGAAAGATGAAAGTCACACCTTCTATTCCAGCAGTGCTGCATTTAAATTTGATGTCAATGTTATAGTCCCATCCTAATTTCAAAATCCCTTGTGCTAATAGTGCTTAAGCCTTAACTGCGCGTTTAATCATAAGAATTGCATCATTCCAGTAACTTAGACAGAAAAAAAATGCCATGGACATAGAAATCAAAGCAAATCAAATAGGAAAGAAAAAGAGAAGAAGTAATTCTCTATGATACGGAAAACGGTGCGTATGCTGCTTTCCAACCTACTGGCCAACTGGGCAACTGTGAGGTCCCTGTACGCAACACCCTCACGTTGCTAAATGCTGTGAGCTCAGTAAGGAAACGCATACAGTTTGCCTGCTTCTCCTATGATTTTTGAACTGATGAAAGGACCTCGTGTCATAGAATCATAGAATCATAGAATGAGCTAGGTTGGAAAAGACCTACAAGATCACCTAGTCCAACCATCCACTGCATGTGTCTGCAACTAAACTCAAGGCACATGGCTTTGTGCAGCTGGTTTGGGATTTTTGGACATCTCTGCTCAGAAAACACATAGAAAGCATCCTGTACTTGAAGGGGGAGAGAGAGATTTAACACGGTAATTAAAAATCTTGGCTCCAAACAGAAAATTAACCCTACCTACAGATAGGATTCAGACTGAACATAACCCTACAGGAATATCAATGAACTTGTTAAGGACTTTGGTCACCAAAGAAATAACCATTACAAAGTTTGTGAAATAATTAACTTAAACTGGAAGCTAAGATAGTTAAGAATATTTGGTGTTCAAGCTGAAATGTCAGAAGTACAATGCATATGATCGGCGCGTGGCTCTCTTGCAGTGTAACTTTTTTGAGGAAGCTCAAAATATGAGAATTTGAGCCCAAGTTCACAGACATGGAAGGAAGTCTTACATCTCGCTATAACACATTTGGTACTGAAATTTCTTGAAACTGTTTAAGTCTTTTTGTTAGGGCTGTAGTGCCGAAGAAATGAAACCCTGATTTCATAATTATGGTGCCAGCTGCTATCGCATCGTTAGAACTGGGAAAAAATAGATCTCGCTTTCAGAAAAAGTTGCCCTTTTCACACTGAAAAGTGATTTATTCATAAAATCTTTGAGTGCTTTTTATAAAGAATCCAAAAGTATGAAATAGATCTCGTCCTGCTCCTGACAGCAGCAGGAGTTTTGCTTTTGTATCCAGCTGAATTCTACAGTCTTCACTCAGAAAAGTGATTTGACTGCATCTTATTTAACTGCCATCAAAACTAAATTGATACTGAGGGGAAAAGGAAAACTGAGAAATTAAGATTTTTTTTGACTACAAAACTTCTGTTCATGAACTTGAGGCAGAAATGACTGATCTTTGGATACTTATCTGATCCTTACAGATGCTGTTATTAGCATTCAAGATACCAACACAAAAGCAAGGAGAAGCTCAAAGTGCAGAGCAATGCTGGATCACAGCAGGACCAAGAAAAGGAGACATCTTTGAGATATAAGCGTGCATTTGAGGTGAATGGTGACATCTGAAGGGATTTCTACACTAAGCATCATATTGACTTTTGTTGCATCTTGAGACACTACAGTACTCAATGCCTTTATAATTATACATATTTCATAATCACAGACAACATACTATTGTATTGTATCTTGCATAATTCAATGCTGAAGAGCCCAGTGGACAGATGGAAAATCTTGGAACGTGCCTTGTGAGCCTACCAGGTTTCAGTGCTACTGATATCAGCTATACAGTGCTGGTCAGACCAAGCCATGGCAACATAAGCAGCTGAACACCAGCCTGCTCTCTGCTGTCAGGAACTCCCAGATGTTGACAGTAATTTCATGTTACTTGGGGTTGTGCTTTAGTATTATTTTTAAGGTTTCATCTGGCTGCCCTGGTAGATGATATTCCCTCTTTCAGGTCACCAAATAACATCTGAATTGGCAATCTCCTAAAGCAGTTGGCTTCCATTGCAGATACAATAAGTATCAGCCACATGAAGTGTGTTGCAATGTTATAGCTTTAGCTGCCTGGAAGTCTGCTACGCTCCAAAATGAGAAAGCTTCCTACCTCGAATACACACTGTGGTAAGCCAATGCAATCTCTCTTAAGCTGCAGTAGCAGCAGCAAGCCCATGCTTTCTTGTATAGAAAATTATATAACATATCCACATTGCAGACCTTTAATTTGATCCAGAGACTGATACCATACTGCTTCCAAGCTTTACTTCTTTAAAAAAAAAAAAAAAAAAAGATGGACGGGCTGTGCTAATGTTATCTGACAGTTCTTTGTCCAAGAGAATACCCTCCAATAATGTACAGCCTAAATAGCAAAGATTTTCATGGTTAACATATGTTGAGAATTAAAATGACTAACGGCAGACTGTTATCCAAAGCGACACGCACAGAGTCTGTTTTCCCCAAGTTTATTACACGTCCATACATCTCAAGCTGAGCTCATAAGCAGTCCTCTTTTCTGTGCGTGTACCTGCTTCCACGGTGCAGCAATCCGTGCAGGAACACAGTTCAGTGTTTCAGAGAACCTCATAGTCTGTTGGGCGGCCATCACAAAGCAGCGCTGTTGCACCGAAACAAGGCTCAGCTTGCACCATCTGCCAGGTTCTGCAGCACAGAACAACCTCATGGAGTGGCAGTTATTCACATTAACCCGCTGCAGGTGCTTCCTTGGCTTGCATCTGATTCCATCACTCATTGCATTCTTGAGAAACAATCCCCTCCCTCCTGAGGCAGGCTAACACCTGAAGGGTCCTGAAAGATTTTTACAGGCGTTTTGGATGGTTTCCTTGCAGAACCTAACTTGCAGGTCACGGTGAAAGCTCAGGTCTTCAAAGTACCTCATTTTGGTCAAATTCACTGCTGGGAAACAGAGCCAAGGCACGATTGCTGTGGGCTTTTCTGACAAACACCTCGCTGGCTGCACCCCTCCTGCCTCTTACGCTGCATCACGAGCTGAATAGCACGCAGCTGACTGTATTCTAATCAATAAAGCATTCTAGGAGTGCGCTGTCCAAGTCAGGATCTATTTACATCAAAAGAATTCTAAGGAAAACACCACTTAAGATTTCATAAGAAAGAACATTAATTATCACCTTGAAAATAAATATTTCACCTGCAGTACAAGCAAAAGAAATTACATCCTTTTCCAGAATTAGCTAGCAAGCTCTGAAAACACCTTTCTGCTTTGCACCTGCTGTTCTGTATCAAACAATCAGATAACTGAAATTTCATCAAAGGAACTTCCAAAGTCATTGAAGAGAGAATAAACTAGGTTACAACACTCATTTTGTATACAGTTAAATGCCTTTCATATACCTTTAAGTCATTATTAATCTCTGAATTAGTTTAGAATACATTAACCTTCAAGGTAAATTAGATCAATCAAGAAAACGACTCACAAGACTAGGTCTATCTTTTTTGCTCAAATTCAGAGTGTGTGCCAAGAATGTAACAGCAGGGGGTATAAAGCACTCGGATGCAGCTTCTCTCTGCATGTGTGACATTTATCATAGAGAGGAGCTGGGCATTCATTTTCCTATTCCTGATGCTTATGTATGAAGTTGTTCCTTAGGATAAGAGGAAGCAACGACACCACATGAGAAGAAAAACGTTTATAAACGTGCAAAGGAGAATTATACTGTGAATGCAGAGTGACATGCAGCCCGTGAAAATTAGGTGTAATCATATCCTCAGCTCAACTTATTTCCCCCTCGGAGTTTATTTTAGCCCTGTTTACTTAATTATAGAAGTATTTTTTTAAGGATTGCAGCCAATGTAATTCTACAAACACGGGAGAAACTTGCAAGCTCCGGTTAAAAAGCAGGCATCCAAATCTCCAGCTCTTCTAAATACACTTTCACACTCAAAATCCAGGTTCCCTGGGTGCAGGCAAACAGCTGAATGCAGGACAGCCACCTGCACCTCGTGCCTGCAGCTCCATCACTGCTGGCTGCCTTTATTCCACCCGTACTCTCACAACAGCTGAAGGAAAATGTTTTTCCTCCTCTTAGTGGTTAAGAAATGACCATTCTTTTCTGTCTGAACATTTTGTGGACACTAGGGATAGATGTGCTCTTGGCTGCCATCACTGTACTCTACACTGCTTCAAAAAGCTGAGATAAGCAATGCCAAGCAGCCACTTCACACAGTACAGAGATTAAATGAGATTAGCTCTTTTTAAAAAGCAGGGGGAAAAGAGAAGAGAGAAAAATAAATCAATTCCAAAGAGCTGCTTTTAAAAAAATGGACAAAAACCACTTCTTCATCTGAATAATTACTTGCCGAAATATCAGTGTCACCCTAAGGGGCTTAGCATTTGGAGTGGTACATCCATGGTAGCCAGCACCATGACTGCAATCCCTTGCAAGCTATAAGTGCTCTAATAAAGCTCGATATCAGTAATGAAGGAAGGAACAGTTGTAGGCTTTACTGTATTTTTCATCTCATTATCCTTTATCAAACAGCAGCGTCCTTTCTTCTCACAGCCATGCTGCCTCGCCTACTGACTGCACCCCTTTGAAAGCGGCTGGGAAGAAAGAAAATATGACAAAGGACCTTTCTCAGATTTACCGTTTGTGAAAAGTAATAAAAATACTGAAAATAACATTTCTGAAATTTTTTAAAAATGCATACGTATGTATATACCACTCAGTTTCTCTCAGTGTCTGCTTCTGCCTGTTGTGCTCAGAGATAAAGCCAATTACTGCGTTTTGTTCTCAATCAGTACGTCTCACAGCCTTTAATACCGATTTGGAGTAAAACTGAAACACCACCAGGAAAGCTGCTAACCATTTGCTCAACGCAAATTGCATCCCATTTTTGCAGACTTTGCACAAAAAACATCCACAGCAGAGATCTTTGCATGGGTGGTCTTACACTCACCACATACAGGTGGTGGTGGTTTGTTGCACTCCCTTCCCCTTGCCTAACAAGTGTCCTTGGCCCCCAGCAGCTTTGGCAGACCAGGGTCAGCTCCCAGCAGCGCTGCAGTTCATCACTTATGACCATAGGAAGAGCTGTTTCAGACATCTTGTCAGACATCCGAGCCTTTCTTATCACCTCTTGTTTCTAACTACACTTAGAAGATTCCCTACACACTCTAAAACTCGATGGCTAGGGAAAAGGAAGAATTTAGAGCTTTCTCTGTGTCCCAGTTGCATTGGATGATGGCCTGAATACCATGAAATCCAGTGGCTTAATTTAAAGTAATCACACCAATGTAAAATCCTAGGAGACAATACAAGAAATAAAAATGACGATTATTGTCTCACTGTGTTTCCACCCCTAATGCAACACAGGTCGATTGCATATACATCCCACAGCAATGATTTCAGGAAATGTGCACAAGTACACAAAAAAAGAAAATAATAAAAAAACTTTTAAATTAAAAAAAACCCTTTTAGGAATGGCTAGAATGGAACTCATTAATGCACTGTGAAGAGAAAAACCATAGCACAGAAACTGCAAACGTTGCTGGTGTCATCTTTTCACAGCACATTGTAAGCAGGTTCTTAGATCTTTCCTACTCAGCTGCTTCACAAATGAACCACACTAGCTGTGAAATGTAAATCATTCTACTTTCCTGAGTTGTTGCAAGTTTCTATGTTTGCTTTGTGCCTTAAATAAATAAGAATGTTCCTATATAATTACTCAAACTACTCTAGCTCACCAATTCAGTTTCATTGCACAGCCAAGAGAGCAGCATTTTCCAACCTGAGCTAGAACGTCCTCCTTTCATTACACTGATTAACAAAATAGAACGAGACAATTTCAGTGATACGCTTCAGCTCTAGGTGTAAGTGGTGCACTGATGTGTGACAACTAACTTTGTGGCTTTATTTGATAAGTAGTATAGAATAAATTTACATGTATACAAGCATGAAGAGGCAGTCACTGGAAACAGCTGAGGCATTTCAGAAAGGTGACAGTTACAGGCAATATCTCTTATTGCTCCATTCAAAGTTCATTACAGCTAAGGGAAATTGATCTTTTTGGCTATGGATTAATCACATTTTCATTTTACTTTTTTTAATTGCATGATCGGTTTGTTTTTTTCAAATTGTAAATTGTATTCATCATCTTAATAGCTATCTTTCTCCATTAGTTGAAACAAACATTTCGACGTGAACCTGGACATCAACATGTAAGCAGAGGAAAGGATGAGTCTGCACGTGCATCTTTAGTGTGCTGGGCAGCGTGTGAGCCCCACGTGAGCCTGATCCAGGGCACCAGGGCATCAGATCTACTGTGGAATACAAAGCACACTTCTATTCTCCCTTGCAGTACTAAGGAGAAAAGAAAATACCAGATTATAGATATACTACTCTGAAGATCTCCAGACTTCCTATATCAACTTTCATAGCAAAAAGAGCTTCACCTTTGAAATAAGAGGGAACTGAAATCATCATTTAAGGAGCAGATGGAAAAAGGCTGTGATTTCACCCCCAGCATCTCCTGTTTGTTGTAAGGAAAACATTACAAACTATTTGACATGAAACTCAAGAGTGTTCCGGAGATAATTCCTATGCTAACCACAAAGTTACTGCATGTTGTCATAACAACAGGCATTGGCTGAAACTTCATGATTACATTATATCAAAGTAGAGATTTATTTAAAATGAAACGCAATTCCATTTTATAAGATGTCTGTCATATCAAATATAATGGCAATAAAATTGTGTGTCAAGAGCTTCTAGCCAGCGACAATGAAGAGAAGTCAGCCTGATGTGAAATCCTGGTGCTGATGTCACCAACAAACAGCACCTTAAATGCACACAACTACCAAGCAATCTGTTGGCTGGAAACGTTAAAGCATGCAGAGCCCAAACTAGCTGTCAACATGCAAAGCATCAATTAAATGTCGTTTATATTGCACACAATGCGGCTGGAATGCAACATACTGCTTGGTGGGCATTAAAAATAGCATGCAAGTCCCATGAGATAAAGATGGCTACCACAGTAGAAAGCAGCAATATCACATATGTAAAATATTGGGTTTTTGAACGTTATTAGAATTTGACAGCTGCGGTATCCATAAAAAAACTGAGAGTGGTCTTGTACTGTGTGCCTTCCAGTTATTTCAAGAACTTAAACATAAATGAAACAAAGAAAACCCACAAACAAAACCAAGCCACACTGAGCAGCAGGCTGGAATCTGCACTTCTCCACAGTAACACACCCAGTTCATGCCATGTACTTCAAACCCACAATAACAAGGTGCCAGAGAAGCAACTGTACAGGGAAACACCTGTGCTGTAACACTTCTTGGTTCCTAATAAATAAAACCACTCCTGTGTCTCTATCACCTAGGAACCAACCACCAGGAGGATAACTGAGAGAGCTGCAAAGCCTCTGCAGCAGTGATCTCACAGTAACGTCTGGAAGCGGTCATACATCTCTTACCATCACTAGTGCACAAAGATAGAGGGTGATGAGAACAGAAGGAAATGCATCCTCAGCTGTAGCTCCAGCAAGCGTTGCACAACAAACCAACCAATAAAATAAGTTCTGTGGCTGATTGTTTTACTGCTTCTCTGAAATCAAAGATCATAAACATAATAAAATGTGTAATTAAGTGCCGAACTCTTCTACAGTCAAGTCCATTTTGCTCCATCTTTTCTTATTGGTAATTCTTAATATTTACTTTTCTGTATATACAGTGTAGCAGCACTTTCTATAGAGTACATCCTGTTCCAGCACTGCCCTGTTTCCATAACAGACGTGTACACATTGTTACCTTGCTTCACTAAGCATTCCAGATTTCCTCTCTGCTGCAGCGGGAAGGTAGCAGGGCAGGGGAGGACGGGGCAGAGGGAAGGCTGAGCGAAGCAGCCTGCCTCCATGAGAGGCCTCGGCCACAAAAATTCGTTTGCAAACATCTCTATCTACAGAATAATTGCAGATATACCAAGGACTACACAACTTCAATTATGGACTCTGACAGACGTGTTTACAACTATGCACGCCTTACCTCTTAATTTCTGTTTCTTTCATATCAAGTACTGTAGGAGCCAAGGAGGGGAAAGTCTTCCATATCATGCTTGAAGGAAGTAATAAAACTTGACAATCTAGAAATCCACTGAATAATGTTTTCCCTCACTTGTGCTGGGCTGCATTTAAGAAGGGAACAGGACATTCTCTTAATAGCTTAAGGAAACAGCCAGCTGCAGTGCTGGCCAAGCCTCTATGTCAGCATTAAGGGCATCTTGTTTTGCCTTTACCCTCTATGAGTGGTAACAGTGCCCAAAGCAGTTATCCTGAAGCAATCCTTCGAGGAGCTTGCATGATGACTTTCCACCCCATCAGTCAGCATCCCCAAGTATGCAGCGTGCTGACATGAGGACACAGGGACACCTCATAAAACCTGTACTTCGAAGCTGACATGAAGACACAGTGCACTAACCAGCAGCTTTGGAGAGCAGCAGTGAAAAAGACTTTTGTAAACCCACAGTAAAAGGGTTGTTTTTTTTTTTTCCTACATTTACTCTCCAGCTGTAACAGCTGGATCTGCTCCCTCTTTGCTGTAAGCCTGCCTCACCTCGTGCTGAGGGAAACCCTTCACATCCAGTGGTGCCTGCATTTGGTGCACTGCACTCTGTGCCGTCCCATCAGCAGCAAACATTTAATTACAGAAATCATTCGTTTTCTGCATGACTCACACAATCAATATAGAGACAGACTTGGTTGTAAATACTTTCTGTCAGGCCTTATCATGCCTATATGCATCCAAGTTTTTTTTTTTCCCCCTCTTGCATGAATCAGACTATTAGAATACCAATAGATAAACTATCCAAACCACTGACTCATGCAAACCAAAGTACTTCAATTCTTTTGTTCCCACAGAAAATACAGCTTCAGTATTCAGCATTCCATCTCTTTTTGCTTTGAAGTGCTAGTTAATACCACAGAATTATTTGCACTTCAGCTACACACCACTGCCTATAATTATTGAATTATCAACCACATTTTTTATTACAGACTATAATGTTCTTCTATATCAACAGATATGAGCAATAACCAAGGTTCCACTGGCGAAGGTTGTATTAGAGAACACGTGCAATTTGCATCAGTTGACAAGGCCAACAATCAAAAACAAGCCCCTGAAAATACAATAAATATAATAATTGTGTCCCATTGTTTTAAAGACTTTGTCAGGCAATTTTGAAAAACCAGCAAGTCGAATCTCCTTGACATCATAAGCTGAGACGAGCCATTTTTCTCTGCCTGCAGTTTGGCTAGTTTACTTGCTTCAGCTGTTGTCCACAAGCAATAAAACTCTGGGGCCTCCATGGCTTCCAAAACAAGAACAGTATGGAAACTGCATTTTAATATAAATTCGAGCTGAATTGCTAATTCAATCAATCACATTTAAACATCTGCTGCTTTTTTCCTCTTCTTTAAAGAAGCCATATCCATCCTGAAAAGTGCAGTCATTTTAAATAGCCAAAATCTATAGGCTACCCAGCCATAAGCATACTCAGAAGAGCTGGCACAGCAGCCCCTGAGGAATTGAAGTGTTATCAACCAATTAATGAGAATGATCACAGCAGCCAAAGTTTTCCTGTTACTAAAATCGGTTCTGGCCAGCAAAGCCCAGGCACAGGTTTACCATGAAATGGATCTCCCACTTCTTTACCGTGAAATGGATTTCCCAGCTCTTTGATGCCATCTGCTGGATGCTTCTTATCACATGTCAAACTCAGTTTAAGCTGGAAAGTCTTTTTATTTTTTTTTAAGATGTAAAGACAGATTTAGAAAACGATTCTTGAGGAAAATTGAAAGAAGTTAAGGACTCACCCTTCCGATTTACAACACTTCAAATCTTTTGTGACTCCCAAATACAAAGTAGCATGCAACAGGGCAATGAGTCAAGCATCCCAACCCACAGAGGACAGCCCAGAGCCTGCAGAGCTCTCCTGCGTGGCACTGGGCTGCCTTCAGTAGGGATGCCTCTCAAAATTACTCTTGGAGATTGAGAGATTTCTTACCCCAACAGATACTCAGAAGAGTCACTAACAGTACACTTTCTAATCTTAGCGAAGTGATAAAAAGGACTGATTGCACACAGAATCCTGCAGACATAAATTGCTGACCAAGTTGACCAAGATGGGACACAGCTGCATCCAGACTTCCTCTGAGAAGGATTATGGAAGGCAAGGGGGTACATTCTGAGCCTTGTGACTAAATGAGACTGTCTCAACATTTCTGTCTGACTCTGTCCTCTACGCAGTAAATACATTTAAACTTGTTAAGTCACCGTCTTGTAACAATAAAACATATTGCTGCTTCTTCCACAAGAGAAGTGCATTACTCCTTCAGCGACACAGCCCAGGGCTGGGGTTGATTCCCTTATTCTTTGACAGCAAAATACGTGAACTAAGATTGAAAGTCAAAGCATAGTTTTAGTATTTCTATGAGGGCTATTCACACCAGCTAAAAGCAACCTTACAGCTCAATGCAAGATCATGCCCTAAATATTGCCTAACTACCAATACAGTGTAAAAAATAAAAATAAAAAAAATAACAATTCCCCATTTCTACTGTTTTTATACAACGGATTTTAAGTATATACATGAGTTGAAAATAAGACCAAGAAAACTACAATATATGCCTGACTTTATTACTTTAACAAACAATTCAAATATTCCAACCTTGGTGCTTCACCAACAGTGTGAAGCAAATGCTTTCCTGAACAAATAAATAACTGCAATAACCAAAATATGAAAGCTCTCATTAAATAGATGGAACCCAAGACAGGAAAGTAAAAAAAAGAAAAAAAATATAGGTCGAATTTTTTAAAACATTATTGGAAGAGAATAACTATCAAAACAATTAATAAAACAAGGAAAAAGCGTGTGGTATCTCGAGAGAACTTTTAACTGTCCTCAGCCTCAAGATTTATGTTATTTCCAAACTTTGCATAGAGCTGAACTTTCAGGTCAGATAACACTCTCTGAATTGATTCCACTCGGGATTCTAATGTTTCAATTTCTTCTTGCAAACTTTTCTGAAAAAGAAAGAAATCATCGAGTTACGTAAAGCAAGCTAAGTCATATTTGCCAGCAACATATAAGTGATTAAAAGGCGCCTCTCTGACTTTTTGTCAAGGCATGCTGTAACACTTACTAGGGAGCCAACCAAAGCCTAGCAATACTTTGCATACTGACAGCTCCGTTATGAACTTACATTGTCACGCATTTCCCTCCAGAAAATCATAAATCAAACATGAATGTATCACATTAGAGAAGCTGTAAAGGTCAATGATGAGAATAAGCACATAGAATGGATCAAAGAACATGGCGATTTATACTTAGTCTACAAATCCTTGCACAGGACAGAACTTCATGTTCCAGTAGCAAACAGGGAGGTAAAGGAGCTCTCTTTTGCTCAGACAAACCTTTGCTTCCTCCAGCATCTCTTGCGTCTCTTCTTGGGAATGGCTAATGAAGACGTCTCCAATTTGGTAGGGTATTGAAAGTGAATCATCATCAAGCAACATGATGTCATCACAGGCATCTTCCAAATTCTGAAGTTGTTTCTATCAAGACGTAAGAAAGGTGATCACTTTGTACTACATAAGTTATGTCAGTGAACGCGTTGTCACAGTATCCATTGAATAATGAACTTGGTGAATTCACATTTTGGGCAAAAATCCCACCTGCCAGTATGATATCAATACATTTAATAAACTAGTTTCAGAGATGCATATTAAACTCAATGGAGTTGTGCCAGTAATTACATTTCTAGTCAATACTCGTTATCTCTCATTAACAGCAAATTAACTGTCCAAAAAAAAAAAGGAAATACAGCAGACAGATTTCACTATTATCTGATTTGCTGTCACAAAGGATTGCTTTTATTTAGCTAGAGAACAGAAAAATTAATAACTAAGATTGCAAATGTTAACTTCTTTATTATAAAAGCAGGACTTCTTCGAGCCCCAGCACCTCAGCGCAGCGATGGAACACCAGCTGACAAGAACAGCCTCTAGCAAATATAGGAAGAAAGGAAGAACAAAGAACCAGTGCAAGAAAAAATGAACAGGAACAAACTGAGGAGATTCTAACAAGACTACAAACAGCGACCGTAATTCACAACGCCTTCGTTCCCGTGACTTGTATTGCTTTCTCACCTTAAATGCTTACTGGATATGTTCAAAGCATTCAGAAATCCCGAATTAGAACCAAAACGTTATGGCCACTATTTCCTGTGCTACAAACAAAATTTAATTGAACAAAGAATAACAAAAACGTAGAGCACGTGTACCTTCTTAACTTCTATTTCTTCTTTCAGCTCCGTGATCCTGCTGGTATTTCTTGCAAACTTGTTAATTTTCTGCTGATCTTCAAAAGTAACGTTGACGTCTTCTGCAGCCTGCAAATACCAGAGGTCAACATGAAGGCTTCGTCTCTTCCATTAGGTTCAAATTTAATCTTACCACAAGGTTATCTCCGCGATGTTTGTGAGAAAATAACCCTTACAACGTTCTGCTGACACGCTTAATTCCTCACAGGGCCGCCTGGCAGCCAGCGCACGCTGCCCGGGCAGGGAACGGGCACAGCCCCGTGGGGCATCACGAGGGGCAGCGAGGGGCCGGGATGGGGCCGGCGCTGAGGGGACACGGCCCAGCGACCTCAGGAACAGGGGCCCGTCCCAGCGACAGCCATTACGGCACAGAGAGCCGAGCAGAGCTGCGAAAAGCCCCCAGCCAACACTCACCGCTTTCTTCATGGTGGCGGCCATGTTGGCAGGGCCGAACTATTCGCCCTCCCCGCACAGGAGGAGCCCCGCGGGGAGAATGCGAAGAAAAACGAAGACAGAGCGCAGCAGCAGCCACTCGAAGTGTTCCGAGGCTTCATTTCCTCCTCCATCACCACCTGAAGAGAGGCTATCCGCCCAAAACGAGCCGCGCTGGCACCAACCTCCCCCCTCCATCAGCACTTGGTACATCCCGCCTCAAGGCGGGGACAGGCGGCTCCGCCCCTCCGCCGTCTGCAGCGAGGCGTGGTGCTGCCGCCAGGGGGCGCCATGGAACAGCGCCTCGGGACAGCCGTGCCCGACAGCGCCTCCCTGCGTCGGCCGCGCTGCAGCGCAGCTGAGGGCCGGTCTCAGCGCCCGGCTCCGCTCGGCTCCCGGCTGCCCTCGGCGCTGACCCTGCTCGCAGCAGCAGCGCGCTGAACAGGGGCTGGGCTCAGGGCCTCGCCTTCAGCCCCGCTGCCTCTTTCTGGAAGCGGCGGTGGAAAAGGCCTTCGAGTTCACATCTTTGTGGAGGGACTTTTTAAACAACAGTAAATATTTTTCTGAGCTGCCCGGGTTGCTGGTCCTCAACAGAAACTGGCGCTCACGCTGTGTAATTGCCTCCACATGTTTATGTTTATTTAGCTCCTCTCACATCCACAAAACAAAACAACAATAAAAAAAAATCAGATCATCGTCTCGTTTCACAACTGCGGGGGAGAGCGCTGGCACCGGCTCCTGATGCTCAGTGCCGTGGGTGTGAGGCCTGTGATCCTCCAGCGCAGGGGAACGGGTGCGTGTGGCTGTTACCCACACACAGCTCCAAGCTGATGGGATTTCTGACAGCGTTTTTGCACTGGGGTTGGGTGGTGTGCCCCATGTTACTGAAAACAGCGGCTAGGTGCCTCAGACGAGGCTCCTTGGGGCTCCGTGCGGGGCCTGGACCGGCTTCGGTCTGACAACATCTTTCTGCAAAATGATCAGTATCAGAAATTGAAATGCACACCAACAACAGATTTCCGAGTGATATGCTGTTGTCAGGTGTGGAAGGAAACAATCCTGAAATGTGAGATTCAGGAAGGTGTTTGAACATATTTTCAGGTGTTTTTCTGTGATTCATCTTTCTGCTATGTGCAATTGAAAGTGATTAGAGTCAGATCCAGAGAAAGGACCTGGGTATGGGGAGTCGAGGCCCTGAAATGCATGCTTTGAGATGCCTGGCTTAAAAAAGGAATTCTGAAATCTGGGTTAGAGTCTGTGGGTCCCTGAGCGATGTCTGGGGAGATAACAGAAAGAAAACCAGGTGGTGTTGTGAGCAAGATGCATGAGGTCAGCACATTCAGTCCTAAGCAGCCAAAAGTGCTGAACCTTTTCTCGGAGCTGCTGAGAATTGCCTCCACCAGCTTGGAGTCCAAAGATCAAAAACATTTCCTGAAGGCAAAATCTATGACCTTTCTTTCAGAAGCGATGCTTTGAATAGCCTGATTGCATGCAACAGTCCTGTTCTTAGGACACTTATCCCTGATAAGGGAAACTAATGTACACTTTATTGCTTGATGGCATCCGAATTCACATCTTCTACCTCCCTCCTAATATGTTAACCACAAACAAATTAAGATGTATGTTATCCAATGACCATTTTAATGACAAATATAAGAACAATCAGTGGAACATTTGATTTTGTAGAACTCATTGCAGAGGGAGAATCCAGCTGTGCAGGAGAATCCTTGCTCCACAATAGCTCATAAAATTTTGTTCAAAATGAGATCCATGAACAATAGAAAACAACACCCAACAGAGGAATGGGTATATATCTTACGGAATGTTTTGAGTTGGAAGGGACTTTAAGATCACTCCTGCTTTATCACTAATGCACGTGGAGCTGACACTAACCAAGAGTGTTCAGCTGCATTCTCAAGTAGAGCTGCTTTGGGAGCTCTCATTTAGTAACTGCCTTTTGCTGAGTAAATGTACGAAAGTCACTACTGCTTGTGGGAAGGATTACAGTAGGCTTCGAGCTGAAAAATGAGATGAGGGAAAAAGCTTTCAGATCTATCAAAATATTCTCTATGGATTTTTAGTGAAAAAGTTGTCAGTTCAGAATGATTGTTCCTTTCAAAATTCCTGTTACAGACCTGTGGAGAACAAACAAAATGTAACTGGAGTGGCCTTTGAGCTGATTTTTGTATTTTACTTTATTTCGGAAGTTTGACTTGTTCCCACTGAGGAAGAAAAGTTAATCTCAGAAGTTCTCCCCAGAGATCTTTGTTAATAATAACATGTTAAGTGAAAATATAATCCTAATTCATAAATCTCTCTTTTTCTCAAAGAACAAACTCTTATTTCTCAGGCTGTTCTAGTCTTCCCTTAGCCGGTTATCTTCTCTCCTTTTAAAAAGCCTACTCTGAAAGGATATAATCTAAACCATGGTTATTTCCACGGGTGGATTAACTGAATGATACATGTTAGGTCCAAGCCAATGCAATTTCCTTCAAGAGAAAAGGAGTGGATTTCATAAGAATTCGATGACTTGTAGGCTTTGAAAATATTTTTTTTTCTCCCACATGCTCAGGCAAGATCTGTGCTGTGAGCATGTTGCCAAGAGTTACTTACTGTAGACCTTTCTTATGTAAATAAAAGTGAAAACAGTGCACGAGTGCAAACATCTAGTGGTGGAGTAATATAAACTCATTGAACTCGGTGACCTCATTTCTCTTTCAGTTGCATAAAAGGACTTGTTCTTTCTTGTGCTGGTCTTTGTTGTAGTGAGCATGGTTTGCTTCACCTTGCACTTCGGTGGGAGCCCTTCCGTGGTGTGTGTAACCCCGCACCTGTCACCTCACGTCCTCTCTGTAGTTCTTTTTCTCATTTCCCCTTCATGTTACTTCCTGTAGCCTTTTGCAGTACAGCTTAGTAGAGAAGAGCCTTCCTGTGCTCTTTGCTGACTGAGTTGTTTTGAATTCCCAAACTCTTCACCCTTTTCCCTGAAGTTACACAGAGCTCTTCTCTGTGATTGAGCATCTTGAACCTCCCGCACATCAGCAGTGCTTTGTTAATAGGAGAAGTATTAGAAATGAGAAAACACAATGGAGATGAAATGGTTGGTTTGTATAGGCATAGCTTTTATGAAATGAATCACTACTAGCAAAAGCCTTACGAAGCTGTATTATTTTAATATCAGAATAAAGCAGCTCAGTTCCCATGTCATGTAGGCACAGTGCTAACAGCATGGCATTTCCAATATTAGATAATATGACTTATTCTGATATAAAGGTTTTTTACATCAGGATGTCTGCGTCTGCCCTTCTTGTAGTGAGGGGAAGAAAAGGGGGAAGGAGGGGGGAAGAGTGACACACTGTTGCTTCTTATGCACTTCTATGTCAGACACCATTCTGCCAGTCTGCCCATCTGCTTCCTGCTGTCACACAGCAACAAAGTGTAATAGGATATTTGCAGGAGGGTTCAATCCCTACTGCCACACCACCAACACCCACCTCTGACATCATGGGCCAACATCATAAAATAGGAGGCATTACTTTCAGAGCAGCCCTCATATATCTAGCATTAGAGCTTAATAAATTGCTTTAGCTCCTTTCTGCAAGTCATCCCATAAATCCTCTCCTTCAGTGATGGATATTTCTTTTTTTCCCTCCCTGTAGAGCTTTGTGGAGAGTTTCCACAGCAGCAGCTGGACCCATTAAACCAAGGGGAGTTTCTGCTGGTGCTTGTGCATGAGATGGAAGCCGGAGATTCCCCTTTTCTGGGAAATCCCTTTATGGTGAAGCCCAGTATGAGACTTTATTCCACGTTTGTGGACAGGACATATTGTAAACACGATTGTTTATAATCTCATAATTCTGTCCCAGCGGAACAGTTGTTGCCTTTAAAATAGAAGGTATAAGGCTGATACAGAGCTATCTATCTCTGCAGCTCTGCCTTCCTCACCACTACTTGGCATCTCGATATCAACAGGGAATATACTAGGGTCCAATATGTTAGCTATGTATGTCTATTAGTCCACAATCCATTCTTCTCCAAAATGTTTCTAGTGGTGGAACATCTCTCAGTTTACTGCAAATATTTTGTGGCACATACTGAAAGTCTCTCATGTCTGTGCAGGTCCTACAGCTGAGGCATCTGTCTTATTCATTTGTTTGTTTAAATTCTGTTGTTTATCTTCAATAAGGACTGCTCACATAGTACCTGAAATTAAGTTTTCTGTTACACCTATGCAGGTAGAAACAGTCAGTGCCTGTTTCAAAAGTCACTGTTTCTTGGAAAAATGCACATAAGGAGGAATAGAGTCCAGTTCCCTTCCTAACTACAACTCTGCAGGTTTCTTTTCTCTTAGCACATTATCATAGAATCACAGAATGGCTTATAGTGGAAGGGAAAATCCATTCACATTAAAGCCAATCCAGTCCCACCCTCTGCCATGGGCTGGCTGCCCCCCACCAGCTCAGGCTGCCCAGGGCCCATCCATGACCTTGGGCACATCCAGGGATGGGGCACAGCTCTGAGCTGCAGTGCCAGCTCCTCACCACCCTCTGAGTAAAGAATTTCTTCCTAAAATCTAACCTAGGTCTCCCCTTTTTTAGTTTAAAGCCATTCCCTCTTGTTCTTTTACTATCTGCCCATGTAAAAAGTTGATCCCTCTCCTGCTTATAAGCTCCCTCCAACTACTGGAAGGCTGCAATGAGGTCTCCCCAGAGCCTTCTCTTCTCCAAGTTGAACAAGCCCATCTCCCTCGACCATTCTTCCTAAGGGAGGTGCTGCAGCCCTCTGATCATCTTTGTGGCCTCCTATGGACCCACTCCAACAATCCTTCATCCTTCCTGTGCTGGGACCCCAGGCCTGGACGATTTCTCCACAGGGCTGCTCTCAATGAGAGTTCTTCTCCCAGTACAGGCACCTATCTGGGATTGCCCCAACCCAAGTACAGTACCTTGCACTTGGCCTTGTTGAACCTCATTAGGTTCTCATGGACCCACTTATCAAGACTGTCCAGGTCCTTCTGGATGGCATCACTGAATCTGGAGACTGGCTCTGAACTCACAGGAGACCTATCAGTAATATGTCCTGGCTGTATTGCTGTATTGTTACTCAGCAACTTTTAATCTGCCCAAGTTTGCACATTTGTCTTTTTTTTTTTTTTTTTTCAGAATTACAGTGTTTTGGAGAAGAATTTTCCTTCTGTCAGATGTGCTCATCTGATACTTTGACAAACAGAGCAACAAATACATTAAGTGTTTTCCCATGGGGAATGGTTGCATTCAGTAGTCATACATATGAGGAAATTTGGCTCTTCCCTTGAGAAGACTGTGGCCAAGCATTTGAAGTGCAATTAAAGAAGGATTTTAGGGAAATGTTTTATCTGATGAGCTACTGATGTAGTCTGCTCTAATCCCTCCAAAAGTAATGAATAGGAGTAACCAGGATGTGGCCCAGAGGGTATTGAGTTCAACTGAGCATAGCCCAAGTGCCTTTTGGTTGACTAATGATAAAGGAAGATAAAGCTTTCATATTTTCTTATGGCTCTAATAAAGACAATGGAAGCAAAATGCTCTCAGCTGACAGCAATTTACTTGTTAAAGTTCAAACTCTTTTCTTCGTGATCTTGGAGATGCACTGCTGGATTAACAGTATCTTTTACATATCTATTAGGTCTTTTATCAGAAAATACTCTAAAGGACACAGACAAGGATTGTTCCCCTGGATGAAACAAAGCAGTGTTCCATAACAGTTTGAAAAAGATATGTAATTGCCATTTCTTGAAAATTTAGAGACCAGCTATTGCTATCTATGAAGCTCTCATTTTAGAAATATAATACGTTGTAACGTGAAAGTCTGTATTCACACAATTATACTTCATGAAATTTTATAACAACATGTCACGTCAGAAGCTATAAGGCAATATTTAAATAAATAAATCTTATAAATCTTGCCCAATCTCTCTTTGGCAAACCAGCTAGTAGCATCTCATAGAAATAGAAGCTTGAAAATCAGAAATAGAGCAAGAATCTGTTGGCTTTCAAAAGACTTGTTATGATGTCAGTTTTATTTCAGCAGAAGCACACGCATCACATCAAACATAAAACAAAGTAATATGTGTAGATGTTACAGGTTTAATTTGTAAATCCAGTAAATTACATGAAGCAGTGTGTGATTCAAGTGTTTGTGTAGTCATCTTCAGCAAACTCTCTCAAAAAGTCACGTAACAGGTAACAAATCATGTCCAGGCTTACGACCATTACACAGCAACTGAAAGCCTCAGTGTATTGATGCAGGCCTTTATTTTAGGTTTCAAGTGTTGTTTGAATTAAAGGGATACTCAACATTTCCTGCCTTTGAAAACTTCCAGTGTTTCTGGCAAACAGTTTTGGATCACTTATTTACATTATAGAATTAACACCACTGGAATTGTAAATATTTTCAGAGCTTTTCAGCATCGTAACACAACTTGGCCTATGTTAACTGCGTGTGAACAAGGCAACTGCACAGCATGCACACGTTTCATATCTTAGCAGAAGGTTATCAAAAAATAGTAAAGAGAAATGAGCGTTTCCAATATCATCTTCCATGGCACAATATCCACTAGTGAAATTCCTGCCTCCTGATCATGAACCATGTTCTTTGAAAAAATGAAATGTTCTGACAGATGCCTAAATTCTTCTTTCTAAACTGGATGTGACTCTCTGTGGTGTTGCATAGAAGGTGAAGGAAGCTTCTAGTCTTCTGCTGGCTCTGTCCAAAGAGAAAACATCAGTCTATGTCAGCAACTCATCCTCAGAGCATCCTCTAATGCATAAATGCTCTGCTAAGCAACTCTCTTCCCTGCTCAGGGAGGACTAGATGACTAAAAGAGACAAGAAAATGAAAACCAGAGAGTGGTTTTAGCTATCAAAAGAAAAGGGAAGAGCCAGTTACATCCTGAGTATTTCCAAACTGGTTATCAGAACATCTTGCCATTGACCTCAATTTCTTGAGTTTCAATAAACTTATTTTTTGATAGAGTAAACATTAACCGTGAAGTCAAGAAGTGTCTTAATTTTCTTGAACCGTGTGCTAACTTACTAATTAGAGACTCCTTCCATGGGAGAATGTCGCAATGTTTATTGCAGAGGTTGATATCTCAAACAGGTCATGGCCAGCTGGAAGATTCCTTGCCATGTGGAGTTTGTGCTACTTGCCTACCTTTCTGTTTTTCTGGATCCTTCTCTAAGGATTGCCTTGTTCTCAGTTTGCTCAACAGACCTATTTTTCCACTCCGTTACTGTCATCTTGTGTGTGGGTAATCATCTATAATGCAATGAAATTTGAAGACTTTGGTGTGATAAAGCTAGTATTTGAGTAAAAATATAATAAGTTTCTTTTGCTCTCATACTGAGTATCTATCTAATGACTTCAAGATCTTGATTTTCAAATACATTTCAGTTTCTCTTCTGTAAAATGGGAACTACTGTACTTTCCCATTTCCTAAGCTGAGGCTGAATTCAGCAATATTTACAAAACTTCTTAAGATCCTCAACTGGAGAGAGTCATAGAATTAGAAGTGTATAAACAAACATGAGCAAAAACCTAGAATAACAGCACTGTGTTTTGACTAGAGTTTACAAGTTGCATTTAGCTTGTCTTCCCGAGCATTGTGAAATACCTTCCCTATGGCAGAGGTACTCCTCGTGTAGTCTACCCATTCTTCCATGAAACTTTTAAATTGTAGCATTTTAAAAACCATGGGAGACTTTGAAAGCATTTTTAGGGTCAAAATAGCAAAAAGCTTATTCCACCAAGGAAAAAGAGTAGAGGTCAGGAGACAGGAATTGTGTAATATGTCACAAAACAAACCTCCAGGAATTACAGGTATTAAGGAAAAAAAAAATCCACTACCAATCCACAGCTATTTTACACTCACAAACTGTTTTAGAATAAGTTGTTATATTTGAAATGCATTAAATGAAGAGCAGTCAGTGCACTTCACTCAGTGCTTTTGATACGGTTTACAATATATTGGGAGTTCACCTGTTTTGTTTCAAGGAGATTTCCAGTCACGCCTCAGTCTCTAAATCCTGGTGAAGGTTTATTAGCTTGATGGGAATTCCAAGCTGTATTTAAAGAATATTTTACTGTTGTTTCCCAGGAGGTAGGACTTGCAATTACTTCTGCTTTGGAGGCAGCTCTAAAACTTGGGCTTCAGGTTCTGAATAACTGGTTTTTGTGATGAAAGAGATACACTGCAGTACAGCCTTTCTGTACCTCCGCAAGAGTCCATTTCTGATCTTCTACAGAAGCATCACACTGGCAGATCATTTTTCATGAAGCATTCTCTTCCGACATCTGAGCCTTTAGAAATCAAACATTTTTTTTTTCTGTGCCAATTGAGAAGCGTGGAATAATACCTATTGCAAGCTATAAATTTTGATCTTCAGATATTTACTGATCTTTGCCATAAAATACTCGTTGCCACAAACATAGAAGTGAAGATGGCTTCTCATTCCCAGCTGTCACTAGCTGCTACATCTTTCAGAAAATATTGGGAAGTCTCATGGGTACACATCTGTGGGACAATGGTGACATCGGCGCCGTTCTGGATACCTCACCTCACGCTGTGACAACACATCCCCAGAATTCAGCCCAAGGACCTTGCTAGCTTGTGTTGATTTACTGTTAAAATAACCCTTGCTATGTTCTAAAGGTCACATGAAAAGATCTTGCTGAAAATTAAAGGCTTGGTTTTGAAATCTTTTAAAAAGGAGGGTAGGAAGAAGTGAAGGCTGAAAATGCCCTTAGAACTGCACTTTACCAGAAATTGAGGCAATCATTAGCTCTCTCAGCTCCAGGCTTAGTGGAGCTACAAATACAGCAGCTTCCCCGCCAGAGAGTTACATCACGACCACAGAAGTTAAATAAAACCTTTTCCATTCTGTAATTTTAAAACAGCTTAATAGAGAAGATTTCGTATTAACAGGGTGTTTTCTTCGCCATAGCAGAAAGGAACACAGAAAAACTGACCTGTGTCCAGTTTAGTCCTGACTTGTCTATTCCAGTGTCTTCTAAAGAGCTCGTTTCACAGGTGCTAAGCTGCGACCCTTCCCTTGAGTTCATTCTGATTCCTTAAATAGACAGGTGTCCGCAGAGCACACAGATCGTCTCTTCTCACCTGGTTTCTCAGAAGAACTTATGGAACAACTGCACTCAGCTGACAAGGGCAGCAAGATGTGCTTTCAGTAGAACTGGTTTAAAGAAAACAAATCACAAAATACCAACTTCTTGTCGGGGTATTTCCTTAAGAAATGCACAAACCTTTGAACCAGCGTTAACCTTCAAGCCCACTCTAGAATAGGCTCTGACCTTGTGGACTACGTGGTGTGATCCCAGAGAAGGAAGTCACTAGGAGGGGGAAGGACGTAGAAAAGTCGTAGAAAAACTGCAGTGAGATGTCATGCTTTTGGACGTTTTTCTATGTGCTGATCACTGCCACCTTGGTCTATCTGGTTGGACTGTGAGACATGTGCCATTATGGGTCTCAGACTCAGTGCTGATTCCATCTTCTGTCTGTTTCTCTGTCTTGTGTCCGAAACACCCATGTGCACCTCGACATCTCACCATCAGACATTTAAGCAAAGGGCACTAAGAGCTGAGTCACAAAATGCAACTGTGCAATGGTGAAAAAGGTGGTGTGGGGCAGGGGAAAATCAAGTTCTCAAAGAAGCATACCCTGGAAATTCTCTGGTTCACAGGTAGCTTGCTGTCTTGGAGCAAGATGCTCAGCCTGCCTGACTCCTCTTGCAAAGAGAGGACAGAGCTGAGTGTGCAGGTGTCCTGAGCTGCTGCACTTGTGCTAGCACTCCATCTGCCTTCACATGGAAGCCTTTAGCTCTCTCTGAGTGTTATTCTGCAGATTCCAAATAGGAGACTCATGGCAGCAAATGATTTTTTGTCAGAATTCAGTGGCTGCCAACACTAATAGTGAAGGGAATTTTGCCTTCCCAGGTGATTCACTCTCATGCCCTTTCCATAAATAGTTGGTTAGTCAGCCAGATAAGCAAAAAGCAGTCCAGCCACCAAAACTTACTCTTCCTCCGTCCCTTCAATTTTTATTCTATCATTTCTAAGGGGAAATTCTGAAGGAAGACGCACTATTCAGTCACTTGGTGCTGCGGTACAAACACCACAGCCCCCTCACTTTGTGCAGACGCACCCCGAACACTTCGCACCGCCAAAAAAACTGAAATGAAAATAAAAAAAGAGAGAGAAAGAAAGAGAGAAGGGAGAGAGGAGAAAAGTTTATGAGCCCGTGCGTACGAGCGGGAGGCAGCTTTGCAAGTCGAGCGGGGTCCCTACCTGCAGCGCTGGCAGCCGCCCGCCTACCGCTGTGCTGGGACCGCAGCCACGGCCGCCCCCGGGAGCCCCGCGGCCGGTACTTGCCCGGTGCTGGCCCTGTGCCCTCCTGCCTCGCCTGAACCCTTTGTGAACCGCTTGCCCCGCAAACTCCCCGGGCCGGGCCACGCCAGCCGGCCCCACCTCACCCCACCCAGGGCTCCCATTGGCCCCGATGAAAGTCCAGCGAGCCTCCCTGCTGCTATATATATACATATAGGCGGATGGGCGGCCGTCGGTGCCGCTATGGGAGGCTACAGCATCCTCGTCCGCTCCTCCGTCCTCACCTGCGGCCGCTCCGCGCTGAGCCCCTCCGGACGCGGAGGTTCAGCGCCGCGGGCGGCATCTGGTCTGTGCGCACTGCGGGGCCGAGGGCACCCCCTGGCCGCGCTGCCCGGCCCCCCCAGCTGGCCGCTGATGGGCAGCCTGCCCGACGTGCTCTGGAAGGGGGGGCTCAAGAGACAGCACGAGACGCTGGTGAGCGCGGAGGGATGGGGATGCTGCGGGGCGGGGATGAGGGTCGAGGCGGGTGAGCCCCGCACTCATCGTGGGGGGATTCTCTTCTTCACTCCCCAGGCTGAGTACCACAGGAGGTTTGGGAAGATTTTCCGCATGAAGCTGGGGGCTTTCGACTCGGTTCACATCGGAGCCCCCTGCCTGCTGGAATCTCTGTACCGCCGGGAGAGCGCCTGCCCGCAGCGCCTGGAGATCAAACCCTGGAAAGCCTATCGGGACTATCGCGACGAGGGCTACGGGCTGCTGATCCTGTGAGTGACGGGGGAGGTGCGGGCAGGCTCACCGCTAACCCGGGCTCACCGCTACGCGGGGCTCACCGCGGTGATGCTGCGGGCAGCCACGCTCCGCTGCAGCGGGACGGGCCGGGATTCGCTGCCCGGAGCCGCCGCGCGGAGCTGCGTCCGTGCCCGCCCCGAACCGGGGATGCCTCTCTGCACGTGTCGTATGCGTGTCTTAATCTTTTATTCTCGCTGCTTTTATTTACGTCTAGGGAAGGAAAGGACTGGCAGAGGGTGAGAAGCGCCTTTCAGAAGAAACTGATGAAACCCAAGGAGGTTGTGAAACTGGATAACACGATCAATGAGGTACTGCTCTCTGAGAAGTTCCTTCTCCCCCCTGAGCCCCTGGAAACCTGGGGGAGAAAAGCAGATCGAGGGGTTCTGTTTGCCAGGATAGCTATTGGTCTGCTCTGTGGTGATAACACCGTGAATTCATACTCAGAAATCGCCCTGGGAATAATGAGTTGCAAACAGATTGTCGGGGTCAGACCAAATGTGAGTCCACACAGAAACCTGCAGCTCTCAGGGGTTAGGTATGGGAACGGCGCTGGGAAGCAGCGCTGGAAAGCTTTACTGAAAGAAGTTTGAAATGTTATGGAGCAGCCGAGTGGTATTTCAGAAACCTTTACTTAAAGATTTCAGTCTACCACATTAAGAATCCAGATCTCTTTGTGTCTCTGGAGGCTATGGGCTATAGCTGTTAATATCCTCAATCTCTGCAGAACACCACCAGTATTCCACAATGATGCAGGCTCCTGCAAACAGACTTTTTGCTTGCTTTTCTCACCTTTTTGCCTTTACCCCTTCATTCTTAGTTTCCTTCTGCCAGGGAACAGCTCTCCAATCTCCATGCTTCTCACTGAGTCGGAGGAGCACCTGTGATAAACAGCTTAAGCCTCTCTGTCATGAAACTCCAGTGTTGTCCCAGTGTCAGACTGAAGCATTTCATCTCTGTGGAAGAAAGATCAGATCATAGAACCCAAAACAGCCATAGCTTCAGAGTCCTGTAAAATCCAAAAGTGATAACACTGAAAATAATACTGTTAAAGGAACAGGAAACATAAGTAATTCTGTCTTATGCAAGATTGCTATCTAAGAGACAGCTGAAATGTTAAATTACACGGGATTTTTATCGGTTGATGTTGTCCTTATTCCCTTTTCTTCGTTCTTCTCTTCACCACTTAGGTCCTGGAGGACTTTGTGTATAGAATAGGTGATATTTGTAACCACAATGGACAAATAGAAGATGTATATTCAGAATTCAACAAATGGTCATTTGAAAGTAAGTGGTTGGGGTTTTTTGTCTGAGAACAGTATGCATTTTGTACCTGCTGAGACATTTCAATTAAAGTGTGATCAGTGATGACTGGATGATAATTATTTCCAAACTATCAACTGCAATATCGTGGAAAATATGTTGCAGAAAAGCCATGAGACCGTCAATATATATGCAAAATTCATCAGCTGTTACACAAACTCTTCAGTTCCGGACAGTTGCCTTTGTAGCTGAGTGAGCTCTGCAGACCTGCCCGGCTGGCTCATCTCAGCAACCTGTGTACTGAGCTCTTAAAAATGTGGGGGTTTTGTTTTGTTTTTCCACCATCAGTGGTGATGGCTGCTTTTGGAAAGGGAGGAATAGGAAGTGACAGCTCAGAAAAAAATTATATATAAAAAGCAAGTGGAAAGAGGTGGAAACCGGTGGGCTAGCAAGTGGTTTCTGGCTGTGGAAGAAGCTAGAAGATGCTGGACTAGATGGCCTCTTCAGGCTCTCTTTTCCTGCAACTCGGTCCTCTTTGGTAGGGCTGCCTACTGTTTGCTAAATATGCCAGCCCTGAGTCTTATTTAGAGCACAATGCAAGTGCTCCTACAAGGGCTGGGGCAAATGCGCAGAGGGTATTTTGAAGTGCTGCTCTCACAAGGTGTGTACCACAGGGCAGAGAACATTTTTCAGAAGGATAACACAAGTCACTGCCTGACAATAAGTGGTGGGCGCCGCGCACCTTTTCATTCCTATCAGCTAATGTTAATGATGCTTAACAACAGGTATCTGCCTGGTGCTGTATGGAAAGAGGTTTGGTCTCCTACAGCAGGATGTAGAAGAAGAAAGCTTGAACTTCATCAAGGCTGTTAAAACGGTATGGAAGAGTCTTTACCTGGGGTTGTACCGATTTTCTCCCCCTGCTACTGGTGCGAGGATACTGGTTTAAATGGGTCAACTGGAAAAAGAAGTTCAAGCTTCTGTGCTGCGTATGTTGGCAGCCGTGCACATCCGAGGTCACTCTTGAATGTGCAGAGCTCATGCTGACCATCTGGCAGTCCTGTACAAAGTGCCTAAATCTGTAGGAACAAATCCCAGAAATGTCTGGGTTATCCCCAAAATATAGCTGTCACGTTGGCTAGTTAACTTTCCTCTCCCTTGGAGATGCTCGTTGTGCAATGCCGCTGTTTGTAGAGTGGAGCTGTGTGGGGTTATGCAAACCGGCTGGGTTTGGAGGTTAGTCATTCCTGCAGGCACACCTGCCCTGCATCTTGCTGCAACCTGGACTCTGGTGATAATTATCTCCCTCATTTTAGCCATCTAAAAGACCTGGTCTAGCCCAGTTCTTGGCTCTCTTTTCTCAAGGGAGAGAGGTACTGCCAAAAGGTGACTTGGCCCTTTCTAAAAGAGGTGCCTGAAATAGATAGGATGAACCATCCTCAGCAGAAGCCTCTTACTGTTCCATTTTAGCTGGATATGGTCTAAGCAGGATGAATCCTATCCTTTCTGTCCAGGGAGGAAAATCTGCCAGAATTCCAACTTCCTGGTGAAAATTATCCTTACAGTCCTGTTATTTTAATGTCTATTTTTGCTCACAGACTACAAATAGATTTTTAAAAGATTTCAAAAACTTTCTCCACTGCAGATGATGGCTACTTTTGGAATGATGATGGTGACCCCCGTGGAACTTCACAAGGGTCTGAACACAAAAGTCTGGCAAGCTCATACTAAAGCATGGGATGACATATTTAAAACAGGTCCGTTCTCTAAACACGGTTTCTTTCCTTTCTGCTCTGTTTCCCTCTTGTTGAAATTAATTTTCTTCATACTTGTTTCTGCCCTATGCTGCTGTTAATTGCTACCTCCATCTCAGATTAAGACACTTCTGCTGCAGCTAATCACAAACCTATTCCATGCAAGGAGCACTGTTTTCTTATGACTAACACTTAGTGCTGGTTGTGTGGCAATATCCAGTCCCCAGGGAACCCCCAGAAACTTGGAAGCCAGTAAAATCATAAGTCCAGTTTAATCTGCTGTAAAGTAAATAGCCAGAAAGTGTGTAATGTATTTAGGGGCAAGGCATACAAAGCCTGTGAGGGAACATCCCACGTAGGGCACCCTTGAGAAACGCAAATTATTACATGCAACAAAAGTCTGTTTGCTTAAAAAGAGATGTACATAGAAATTTGGCATTTATTGTTTCCTTCCCATAGTAAATCAAAAGCTTATATTTCCCCTTGGGAAGTATGAGTGCTGGGAGTTCTTTGATTCGTTAACACCTTGATCCCCTTTGAAAATCCCAGCCAATAAATTTTACATGCTTGTATTTCTGTTTGCTAAGTATGTCACTCCACACATCAGTGATTTCCTCTCCTAGCTTTAAAATGCCTAATTCCTAATACCTTGCAGGAGCTTTTTCTGTACAAAAGTATTTTTGTCCAAAAAGTGAGAGCATTACTTACTCAGCATGATGCTCCACTCATGAAAAAGGAGCACAGGTCGGTGTCCTCTTTCAAAATCATGCATGTGAGCCCTGTTTTTGATTTTATATTTATTGTTATTTTGGTGCTTTTTCCATTAATTACCTCCTGCTACTCCCTCCTCAGCCAAGCACTCAATTGACAGTCGGCTGGAAAAGCACTCTGCAAACCCTCAGGAGGATTTCCTGTGTGACATCTACTCCGGAGGACAGCTTTCCAAGAAGGAGCTGTATGCCACCATTGCAGAGCTCCAGATTGCTGGAGTTGAAACGGTAAACCTTGCCCAAGAGATTCTTAAAATCAGCATCCTTCCAACTCCCTGCTTTCTTCCACAATCTAACTATCACAAAAACTGAACGAGTTGCTTCCGTGGCCTTAACTCCTGGAGAACAACAGGGATGGCCCCCAATCCCTTACTTTACAAAATGCCACAAGGCAGAGGCCAACCATAAATGTGGCTTTGAGCTTTTGGTATCTTCTCGTTTCTGTCACTGTAAGTGGAAGCCTTACCTTTCTGTTGTTTTTTTTTTCAGACGGCCAATAGTTTGCTGTGGGCTTTGTACAACATTTCGCGCAATCCACACGTTCAGCAGAAACTTCTTCAGGAAATACAAAGTGTTTTGGCTGCCAATGAGAGCCCAACTGCTGAGAGCATTAAGAATATGCCCTACCTAAAAGCATGTCTGAAAGAATCCATGAGGTAAAAATCTCAAATGCTTTCTGCAAAACAACATGACCACATAGCCTTACCCACTGGTGTGTACTAATTTTGTGCCCTTTGTTGTTTGGGGTAAGCTATTGCACATAACAGGGAGAAAAAAATGCTGGAAATGTGACCCATGTTTTTCTTTCCCTGTAGATTAACACCATCTGTGCCATTTACCACTCGCACCATCGACACAGAAATGATTCTAGGAGATTATGTACTACCTGAAGGGGTAAGTGGATTCATTTAGTTTACTACAATACTTTATTGATTACCTGTCCTATAAACCACTGATATTTCAGTCTGAAAGTGACTCTGCCAAAGTGCAGGTCCCAGCATCAGGAGAAGAATTTCCACAAACTGAAAACCATTCCTCCCTGCGCTGCATTGGATTTAGGCAAAAAATGTTTCAGTGTTCTATTTCAAGAACTGCTTTCAGACTTTTCAACTATTTTCTGAAGAAACGAGGACCTTTTTCTCTGTTTGAATTAATCTTCAAAGAGCTGCATGGCTTCTGAGAAAACTGCCACGCCTTCACTTTTGCTATGTATTTTTTCCATGAACGATCTGATTCACTTGGTAGCCGTGAGCCAATTCCTAACCGAGATCGTCTCTGTTGCTTTGTTTATAGACAGTGCTAATGATAAATAGCCATGCCTTGGGTTGCAACGAAGAATACTTCAATGGCTGGACTCAGTTTAAGCCAGAGCGCTGGCTGCAGAAGCACTCAATAAATCCCTTTTCCCATGTCCCATTTGGCATTGGGAAGCGGATGTGCATTGGCCGCCGCTTAGCAGAGCTGCAGCTCCACTTGGCCCTGTGCTGGGTAAGCGCCCTCGCATTGCTCCCTTTACACACTCCGCCTCGTCAGACCTAGCAGCTGAAGCCTTCTAACTGAGATATTTGTGCCTCAGATCATTCGCAGGTACCAAATTGTAGCGACCGACGACAAACCGGTGCAAACCCTGCATTCAGGAACCCTGATCCCCAGCCGGGAGCTCCCCATCGCATTTCACAGGCGGTAAGCCGTGGGCAGCAGGGTCTCCTGGGTACCCGGGACTTTCCCTTGAACCTCATTTAAAATCCACCTGGATCTGAGTGTAAGAGAACAGATGATTTTCTGTGCTCTCGCACCGCGAGATTTATTAAATGCTGTCACGCTGCCTTACTTTGAACACAAACCATTTTACGTGCCTCAAAAGATCCCAACTTAGATTCTTTTTCTTTTTAATACAGCCCGCAACGTGAGAAATGACAATCCTACTGCTGCCTTTCCTGAAAAAGCACAGACTGGGAAAGCCGAAACCCGTGGTAACCAATGGAGAAATTGCAACACGCATCCCTCAGACAATTGCTAAGACAGAAGCAGTAGCAACAAAAGCTCCCCTAGTATTTTATTGGAAAATGTGGTTAGTTAGTTCAGCTGTACTTAGCAAAGATAAAAGGGAAGAAAAATGCAATGCACATTCACATACCTATGGAAATACTCTGGTTTAGTGCAACAGAAGGACTGTGCATGACAGAGCTTGATCACGAGCTGTGGAATGGCATACACAGCTGCTGTTAGAGCACAGGGGAAACTATTACAGATACAAGCTCTACCAGGGGAGCAACAGTCACTGCTGCACTGGTCCTGTTAGCTCAGTGCTGAAGAGCTTTGAGAAGCAACCTTAAAGGAAAAGGACCTTGCTCTGCTGAACAAACTTAACAGCAGGGCTTAAAAATTAGATTATTGAAATAAGTATATTTTCCTTAAAGTTATTCACATCCTTCATAGAAGGGGAGTAAGGACAAAGCTGTATAATGGGATTTATTCCTCGTGCCTGCGCGGTGCTTCAGTTTGAACATTTGCAATACTGTGCCTGCCACACGATCTGCTTATACTACAGGGTATCATGCCTTCAACCCCCATCACACCCTCACAGCAAAATATTAGCTGCCTTTTTTTTATATGAGAGGCCTTATTCAGTAATGGAATCGCTGGAATCCTATGGGTTCTGCCACTATTAGATGATGATTATCCTAACAGGATAGTTCCTTCAGCAGATTAGTGATGTAAAATGCATGTTTAAAGCATCACAAGAGATAAGAAACCTAAACGTTTCCAAGAGCTCTATTTTTTGTGGAGATTACACCTGTGTCTATAGGTTAAAGATGTCACTGCCCTGCATGCCATGCCGTATATTAGCTATTATGGTCACTCGTATATTTTTCCCAAGATACAGTTTCAAGTGAAGGTTTTAATACATATACCCATGAGTGATTATTGTTATTTTGTTGTATCCGACATGATGCGAGTTCTTAGTGTTTGCTGTCTCCTATGGCATTTTGTTTGTTTGTTTGTTTTCTTCTGGTGTTAGTTATACCCAAACATTTGAATGTGTCCATATGCCAATGTCTACAGCAATTCGTGCATTATTTGAATCTTTCCAGTCTGTTTTGTAATACTCAGTTTTGTAATAAAGATTTTTTTCTATAAATTCTCATCCAGTTTTATGATGAAGTTACAAAAATCTTATCTGTCATGGTAACTTTGTGGGGGGGAAATATTCCTGTGGTGCTTCCATGCCTGTATCTCTCGTGTCTCATTGGACTTGAACTAGAAATTCTACAAAATTAAGTTACTTTAATTCAACCCCCCCAAAGTTTCTGCTTCATGGTATCTCCTAGTGCTTGATTTGTGTTCTGTAATCACAGCACAGGGAACAACCTGGGGAGAGGCTGATAGAAAACCTCCATCCTGATCACCAGTTGTTTTACAATTTGCTATTGCTAGTTCAGTACATTGTCCTATGCCAACAGCTGCTGCCCATGGCTCCAGCACAAGCTCAGCTCTGTCTGTTAGCAGTGGATGAAAGCTAAGGGTCAGTGATTAAGAGGGTGTTAATAGAGATAGCCCACAGCCTCCCAAGACTCAGAGATTTTTGCTTCTTATAAGGAGTGCCTGAGGGAACCGGGATGGTTCAGTTTGGAGAAGAGGAGGCTCAGGGGAGACCTTATTGCCCTCTACAGCTGCCTGAAAGAAGGTGGTGCTGAGGTGGGGGGTCAGCCTCCGCTCCCAGGTAACAGCAAGGGGACAAGAAATGTTGGCCTCAAGTTGCAACAGGGGAAGATCATGTTGGATATTAGGAGAAATTTCTTCTCAGAAAGAGCTGTTAAGCACGGGCACAGGCTGCCCAGGGAGGTGGTGGGGACCTGTCCCTGAAAATGTTCCAGAACCATGGGGAGGTAGCACTGAGGGACATGGTTAGTGGGCATGGTGGGGTGGGCTTGGGCACGGGGAAATTAGAGTACTTTTCCAACCATCATGATTCTCCGATTCTATGAATGACAGCATGATGGGGGTTTTGCATCCATAGTGCAGTCTGAACAGGTTTCTCCGCAGCATACAGAACACTGAGGTCTCCAGCGACAGGGCTGTTACATTTCTCTTCCACTGTGACAAGAAAGAATCAACTTAAAGTTTTGAGAAAGGATAAAAACAGCTTGAACCTTTGCAGGATGGAAAGAAACGACGAACCAGAAAAAAAGCCGCCCAGCCAGCACTGACAGACAGCCCGGCGGTTGCACACAGAGCAGATCTGACAGTTACCAGAATCACACTGCCTTTGCCAAGTTGAGGCTGCCTCTGGCTGAATGAATGATGGTGTAACAAAGATTGCATAGCGTTATGTGAGACTGTCACTTTTTGGAAAATCATATTGCAATGGGGCCCTTCTGGAGGCTGCAATCTGCACTGCTGAAGCCCCTCGGGCAGCCTGGGGGGGCTGGCAGAGCACCGCTGCCTGCTGGGCACCACGCAGGGCTGGAGCTCCTGCTCAGGTGCCAGCCCACGTGGGGACTGGTATGATGTTAATAATATATACCGAGTCTCTTCTTATAGTGTCAGAAACCAGTGGTACTCCATCAGAGGCAACGGAGTTCTGCCAGTATAAAACAAGCATTAATAGAAAGTCAGTATTCAATTCAAAACAAATTCAGGATTCTTGTTCAGTTCTAGGCATACCACATTGCTTTTCAGTGCTTTAACTTTTAAAGACAACTGAAGAAAAGAGGTGTTATCTATTTGAACTGACCTTGACAGCCCAGTAATCAGACATTTCAAAACCCTTTATTGCTTCTGGATTGTAAATCACAGGTTCGTGCTTACTGGGCTGCTTATTAATTTCACTCTTTAAATTTAGTGGACCCAGAGATCTACGTGAGTACTGCTGGATGTGAGGCACTGACCAGCTCTGTGTGAGCTGTCATACAGATGTGTGCTGTCTTCTGGATTTCTAAAGGTACAATAACCACTGATCTGGAAAAGCCTGTTCCGGAAGCGTGGTCCATTTTCAGATTCCTGAAGTTTTCAAAGAACTTCATTAATCTGCTACCTCAAAGTAAATGGCCAAAGCCATTCACTTAGGAAACGGGTAATTATCAAACTACACAGATAATGAATGACCAACCAGACTTTCACATTAAGAAACCCACGCAGCTTTCTTATCCTCATATTTCAGAAGTATGAGAAGCAGCACGATGCTTCCAGCATTAACAAAGGTCTACGAAATATTTTACTTCTTGTCATCTGGATGAATTCAATTCAGTTTTTTGTTTCCTTGAAAACGATTGGCTCTTTCAGAGTTACTCACTGAAAGGACAACGGCAATGCTACTTTCCTTAACGTCTGTTATGGTTACTCCTTAGAGAAAGATAATTGGATCATAAAACAAAATGAATTAGTTGGCCTCCCCATTAACTTTCTCAACAAGGAAGTGAACTAGGTTTACATATCCAGAAGGAAGTCAGTTCTGTTCAGGCTTTAGGCGTGTTGGTGGAGTGATATGAAGTTGGAGCCAAGTACTCCGTGCTTTTTTAAGGAGAGCAAATGCCAGTTTTCAGGACTGACAGCCTGGCATTTCTCATATATGTTCTGTTCTTTATAAATTGGCTATTACATAGCATTTCTCCAAGTCAATCTCCACATAGAGTTTTCAATGCTGTGATTAAATCACAGATAACGTGTTCCAGTTTGATGTTTTCCATACTGACAGGGATGTTTATTCTCCATAACTGGAGGTAGACTTCATGTCTGTGTCAAAGCTGATTTTAACCGATGTGACAAAGTAACCCAAGCTCTGAGAAACTAATTCTGAGAAAAGTTAATAGCTGAAGTTCATTTCAGAACAAACATTAGGACAACTCAGCACATCATTAATTTTAAATA